>NC_072412.2:33356876-33659906 GCF_028858775.2 Pan troglodytes
TGTATTTTTTAAGGTGCCTCATCGCTACTATAGGTTTATTTCATTCTTAACAACGAACAAAAACAATTTATTTCCCTCCTTCTGCTATTCAGCTAGGTCTATACTAAAACTATACAGTTGTATTCTGAAATTGAATGAAGAATGTTTCATTTACTCCAATAAAGTTCATCATATGTATCCTGGTCCATCATTTCAATACGTTGATTTTTTTTTTGAAACTTAATTTCCTCATCCAATACATTCACTAGTCATCTAAAATTTGCATATCTGCAATTTTGATGAGTCTTTTATGACTTGATAAGGGAGGCATACATATAAGCCTATAATTGGGTGTAAGTGAGACAAGTATGTTAGGGAAGCTATGTACAGGGATAGGAACTTTGGGGAACATGCATCTGGCTCACCTTGTAGATTCTAGAAGGTACAAGAACTGCAGAGAAGGTGATATTGATGTTTATCAGTAAAGAGGAGAGGAACTTCTCCTGAGAGACCATACTGAAAAAAGAAGTAATAGAATAAGAAAGGCCCAGCGATGTGATCGACTGAGAAATGCTGTGACCCAGCAAGTCAAACATCCAGAGCAAGCAGCAGGAGGGGAGGCAAGAAGTGGTGAAAGTTTATCTGGGAAGTTTGAACTTTACTTCTGAGTGATAGTCTTTGGAGACAGACACTAACAACAGAGATATATTGGAAAGATTTTTCCCATAACTGTCTTTAAAATTTACAACTACATTTTTATTCTCAACTACGGTTGAGTAGAAAATAGATGAGAGGAGATGATTCAAGACCTTCCTTCTTATGTACCATGTGATCCTATTTCCCTTCAGATGTAATGACCATATGTCTCATGTTTTTCCAAGAATCTTTGAATTTCAAATAATCTATCTTGGGCTGCCCAAAGTATTCTCAGACTTGTCAGTCTATGTGTCCTGATTTTTTTTTTTTTTCCAGAAAAGGTAGTCACTGGGCCTCCAATCACACAAGTATTGCAGTATCACATAAGTGGTTCTTTCATCATGTTTTTTCAGGTCTATCTAGGGAGTGAGCAGATCTGCAGTGTGATTTAGAGAGCCAAAGAACACCATGCTTGCCATTCTTTGTATTTAATGACAACGAGAAATTCCGGTAATGAAAGGGGTAAGAAACAGCACAGCCTGTAAGCTTGTATTTTTAGCCTGTGTACAAGAGGCTCACAACCTTAATTTTCACAGCAACATAAATATTATGACTATAATTAACCATGGATATTTGATGAAGTTTGAGAGCATTATCTACACTTGCTTAATATCGCTGGATGTCATTCTAAATTCTGGATGCTTTTTAAGTATGGAAATAGTCTCTGTGTGCTGCCAAATTTCTAAACAAATGCCTGGTGGAAAATTACACCTTAGCCAGAATAATAACCCAAGTAAATAGGTAATAATGGGTTTGTATTTTGCATATTAGCTTGACATACAGCGTTAAAATGTCCCAGGACATTAAATACTGAGTTTTTATAAAGAGAATTGAAATAGGCATAATAGCCATGATTTATCCAAGAGACTGATGCATTACAGAAGAGTATTTTTTATATGTGAAAAAGAAATTTGTGCCCTGTTAGAATGCCAGGTATTCTCAAGTTGAAAATGCACTAATTTGTAGTAAGCAACTGAATACTTATAGAATCTGTGGATGCAAACCTTGGTGGTCCACTATGTGCCTAGGGCAACTTAAAGCCAATCAGAAAGCAAGATGTGTGCTTACTGCAAAATTTTTCCTGATTTTGCTTTTTTGAAAATAAGAAAAAATGTCTTCTTCAAAATATGCATTTTCTTTATTTGCACATTTTGTGAGTTACACTAAAAAGGGAATGGTCTCTAACAAAATGTGTTTTAAATGTTAAGGCCAAGTACAGTCATGTGCACTACCACAGGCTTTCTTAGTCCTCAGAGGCAATTTTCTTCTTTGTGTCCATTGATAAACTCCTAAGCCTGTTGGGTAAGACTTGATGCTTCCCGTGACCTAGGCTCTGAGGATGTCTTAGATTGGCAGACTCTGGTAGATATGGTGGCTTAAAGATGGCTGCAGATTCTTTTCTAGTTCTCCCACTGAGCGGAAGAGCCCAATATTCCTCTATCTGAATCTGGTCTAACCTTTGAAATGCTTGATTAATAAAGTATGGAGGAAGTGAGGTTTATGCTATTTCAATCTAGCACTTAAGAGGATCAGAAGCTTCCACCTTGCTTTCTGGAACCACTGATTAAGCTGAAGCAATCTTTCTCCAAGGAATCCCAGGCCGCATGGAGAGGCCACATGTGGGTGCTCTTGTGAACAGGTGAAATTGCTCCAAGGGTCAGCATCAACTTCCAGCCATGTAAATGAGTCCAGTGACCTTGGACATCCAGCCCAGTCAAGCCTTCAGCTGACTCTGCCCCAGCCACCATCAGACAGACATGGCATAAAGAACACCAAGCAAGAACTGCTCAGCTGAGCCCGGGTTTTCCACAGAACCATGGGGATAATCATAAATTATCATTTGCACCATTAACTTTTGCAGCAAATTGTACTGTAGCTATAGATAACTAAAGCAGTAGGGGCAATGAAAATGTATCATAAATTTGAGAGATTTTTGCCTGCTCCTTTCCTGTTTCCCTCCCATCTTCCCTTAGTCACAAGTGAATGGGAACATCTAGCACAAGTATGGTCAGAGAACAAGCCTCAGATAAACACACTTGAAAGACATAGTAGAGAATTTAGAGACCGCTGATACCCATTGGTGCCTACAGCTTGTAGCACATAGTATTGTGAGATCCTGGGCTCTGGAGTCAGAGCTACCTTAGTTAAAACCTAGCACAAATCCCTACCAGCCATGGGTTCCTAGGCAATTTACATCATCTTTCTGTGTTCAGGTTTCCTCACCTAAACCATAATGGACAAAGTGTATGTAAATCTCTTTAGAATAACAGTGCTGACATATAAGAAGAGCTCAATAAACCTTAGTTATTATTGTGGTAGTTGTTTTTGCTGTGATAGTGACAATGATACCTCGACACTCATAATTTGTATTTCCTATGCCAATTTCTGGCCTTCTTTATGTCAGACTCTGGCTTCTTTGAATCAAATAACAAACACTTCATGTTATCTTGTGGCCTTTGATTCAATTTGATTATATCAGTGTTCGTATAAGGCTTTTTAAATATGTCATTTTGTATACAATATTTCAAATATATTTTATGTTTGTCGTTTTTATTTTTTAAGTGATTAAATACCAGAAAAATAAAATGCTTATAATGATAATACAGTAGAAATTTCAACTAAACTCTGCTTAATTAATTAATGGGATTAATCATCACTCTCTATGCTGCCTGGAATTGTAATGACTGACGTAATGACTGATGTTTAGGGCTGAGGCTGTCCTGTGCTATATCTAAAATTCTGCATATCAAGCATCAGTGGTGTTTGTTCACAAACCTATTTATGTCAATGTTCCTTATCATTATACTTACATAATTTAATCAAATATTATGCAATTTGTAATCTGTTAGTGTTAATATAGTATTATTTTTATAACAAATAAATGGAATGTTTTGAAAAGAATATAGACAAGTCACTAAAATAATATCAAATTAGGTGAAAGTGACACAACTGTAAAAAACTGGAAAGATAATCTAGAAGTATTTGGCATGCAGTTTCCTTCACAAGTATTTTTAAGTTCCTGCTGCTCTTTAAAGAAACAGAAACTGGAAATGGTTGGAGTGGGGGTGCAATATAGATATGATTTAGGAACAAAGTGAATTCATTCAACGAAAAGCCTTGGCTCTATACCAAAAGATTGGCAAGTTAATGTAGGTTTTCATTTCAAGCTATTTTTCACCACTTTAATCAACTGTGTTTATTAACAGACCAGTCCCTAATCCTAGTTGTGTCTGATAAATGGACTTACCAGTGGTATGTGGGTAAATGCTCAAGAAGCAGTTCTCTGAGGATGGGAAGGACACCTTGATTTGTAGTATTTACCAGCTCCCATGGTGTAAATATTATCACCATGGTTGATTTCAAGTTGTCATTGTGATATCAATCAGGTCACATAATTCCTAAAGATTTAACAGGGACTCTGTCAGGTTGGTACTATTCCAGAAGAGGAGTCATCAGGGGATACTGAGAGTAGCCCATGTTTAGAGTCAGTGTTCATTTGAGTTCAACTACCTGACCAGTTGTTCTTCAGTGAAGAGAACTCACAAAACCTAAAAGACACACATGAAACATATGATTGTGGAAACATATTATCAAATGTCATAAAAATGATAAGTTAAAACCAAGCTATATAAAATTTCTATGATCCAGACACAGAGTAAATTTCCATTGAAATGTTGATCAAGATTCTGCTTGATACAAAATATAAAACCAGTATTCAACCTTCTTTAGCAACATTTTTCAGCATAAGAAAATGTATTCATTATTCTGGCAAAATGAGGGCTGGTATGTTTCCTAAATCTCACCTCTTATTAACTTTGGGAAGTGAATTTATGTTGTTGGATGTTAACGTTTGATTTATTAGTTATATTTTAAATAATCATGTAATATTGCATGACATTTGGGGATTTTCTTATATTTTTAGAGTTACAGGTATGGAAACACCACTCATGAGAATATCTACTTTTTATATTCAACATTCATATATACATATTTTCAGGAATGAATTATGTACAAAAGTAAGAAACGGATTGTAATATTGTGAAAGGTCCTTTGTCTTTGAAGGATTAATTACTATACCCTTGGGTTCTGATTTAATAGAGTACAATGTTCTGATTTAATAGAGTACAATGATCAAGGAAAAGCAAAGAAGTTCCACAGAAAGAAAACTACTCCTATGAGCTTCTGCAAAGTCACACAGTACATTGTTAAGGGATACTGCTGACTCACCAGCCTTCTGCTTTCATTTGTTCTTCTGTAAGCATATGCATTATCCAAGCTTGCAGGAGAAATGTCACTAACAAATATTCTAACTATGTCACTCTATAAAAGTTTTCATATGAAAAGTCCCCAAGGCTAAATAAAGATGCTGGAGGTGGCACTATTTATCATGACATACTTCTGAAGCGTAGTGATATTGGGCCACCTTACTGAACTCTAATGAACAGTGTTCCCAAGGCAGGAGAGCTCAGGGATGACCGGAATCCATGGCTTAGCAATCCCACTCTTCTTTTGCTAAACAGAAAATGAGATTGTGCTCCTCTTCCATATATAAGAAAACCCTCCCTCTACAACAGCCCTTACTCCCCTCTCCAGGCTCAAACCAAAGTGAAAGAAGACCAGGAATAAATGCTAACACTGAAATATCTTTTAACATTCAAAGACCTTTTTGCCACTAACATACAAAGACTCTGTGTGGAGTGGAGGTGTTTCATCCATAGGATCATAGGGTTGATTGTTTTTTAGATGGTGAAGTGGAAATCTAGAGAGCTGGAGTGACTTGCTCCTTCAGGACTGCCATGTTTAGTGGCAAGGTGTCTTGATACTTAGTGTAGTACTTGCTTCTACTTTTTTATTCCAGTGGAAGAGATGCCCACTTAGGTGAACTACCTGGGACTGATTTTCTTCTCTCTCTTTTATATTTTCATGGAATAAGGGTTCTGCTACCCCAAGATACAATTAACACTCAGAGAGGCTTCAACTTATACAAGTTCACTCAGATAGTCAGTAGCAGAGTTGAGATTTCAACCTAGGTTTGCCTGATTTCAAACTCCATGGACTTTCAACTACACATATTATCTCTAAGAATAACCGTGGTCCTGGTGACCTGCCTGCAAGCGTCTCAGGGTGGGATGGCAGTCATGGTGATGTACAGGCACTGCCCACTTGTCTCCAGCATGTGTACAGGCCTTGCCTTTCTTTCCAGGTCTCCCTGAGTTATGCCTCAGCTCACTAAAGCAAAAACTTCACTTCTTTCTCCACCTGGGTAAGTTTTCAATGGCCCTGCACAGAAGTTTAAGGTTTGAAATTCCATCTTTATTCTATGCCACATGTTTTAGTCTGTTCTCAGGCTGCTAATAAAGATATACCTGAGACTGGGTAATTTATAAAGGAAGGAGGTTTAATTGATTCCCATTTTCACATGGCTGGGGAGGCCTCACAATCATTGTGGATGGCAAAGCAGGAGCAAAGTCATGTCTTACTGGCAGCAGGCAAGAGGGCGTGTGCAGGGGTCCTCCCATGTATAAAACCATCAGATCTCATGAGACTTGTTCACTACCACGAGAACAGTATGTGGGAAACCACCCCCATGATTCAGTTATCTCCCACCAGGTCCCTCCCATGACACGTGGGAATTATGGGAGCTACAACTCAAGGTGAGATTTGGGTGGGGACACAGCCAAACCATATCACCACAGCTTGGGAAGGAGGCAAGCATATGGCTGGGCCATGGTCTGAGAACAAAGATTCTTTCCTTCACCCCAGATCTCCTGAGGATTTCCTGCATATCATGCCATGGATATTGCCTTTGGTTACAATCTAGAGAATTTTTCTCATTGCTTTACATACGTCAAATTACAGCCCAAGTTAGGAAATCAGTATGTGAGTCTAGACAAATGTATTTTGGAAATACGTAAAATATTTCCCAAATATTTGGAAATCATTCCAATGTTCTTTTTACCAGTTTATTTCTCTGAAATTCTTCAGAAATAAATAGGAAGAATGTATTGAGCATGCTTCAGAAAAATAAATGAGGCAAATCAAAAGGTTTAGTGATTTCTAATACAACATGGCCAAGAGGGTGCAGGGGGCACAAACTAGCCCCTTCCATTAATTGTATCCTGTGTAGCATTCACTGAAACACCCAAAGGCTCTCTATTATAACAGTAAAAAGGATGCATTCGGTTAGAGTTAACTATGTTCTAACTAAACAGGATTTCTAGCTTGAAAACTAAACAAGAATTCTTGATCAATTTGGAGTTTTAATCAGGCCTTCCAGCATTAGGAGTAGATTCTGATGCAGGCAGCACGAAGTGGTCCTACATCAATGGCTGAAGAATGCTCCTTGGTGTGTGTGTGTGTGTGTGTGTGTGTGTCTAACAGAGGAGAGAGAGGAAAAGGGAGGTGAACAGTTGCAATGGGCTTGGCATCTCCCCAGATCCTGCCTCCTGTCCTGTTCCCTGTCCTTGGCCCATGTCTATTTTGTGCTGGAAGTACAGGCGCAGGACAATGGCTCCCCTAATCAAGATGGGGAGGGAATCAGAGCCCTCAACATAATTTGTGGAAAGGGGATAGGTACAGAGAGAGTAATGGATGGAATGTGTTTTTAGGTTTCCCTACAAATTTTAAGAAACAATGGCTACTGATTAATAATAAAACACACAAAAAAACTAATAATAAAACACAAATTACTGGCTTCGTTTTTCTTTTTTTCAGCTTCTATTAGCAAAATTGTTTGCATTGAGGTGCACATGAGAAATACCCAAACTGTTTGCCTACCGTGAGTCCTCTTGGGACTCGCTGGCCGCCTGAATGTATTTCTTGTTTCCCAGGAGGCCAGTGATTTGCACAACACATCCTTCCCCAGACCCCAAAGCCAAACATTGACATATTCCAGCAATCAGCTCACATTGCCTCCATCCAGGAAGCTTTCTTTGTGCACTGAACTTGAAGAATCACTGAGTGCCCTCAGATAAACTTAGCACTACTCATCTTTCTCAGTTTAAGATGTGTACTGTGGAACGGAAGTGTTTTGTTAATGCTTAGCATGACATGAAAGCTGTTTCTGCATTTTCCCATCGTACATTTCTACTGTCTTTAGCTCAGCATCTTTATGCGATGGGGAGAGATCCCACACAATGCACAGATGGAGTGGGAATGGAGGCAAATTTCTATGGGGCTCAAAACTCATTCTGCCATATGCTGTTCTCTCTCCTTCCGAATTCTGTTGAGCGCACCACCGCTGGTTGGCACAGAGTGACAAAGATGGAGAGGCTTTAATCAGTTGAGTCTTCCATTTCTAGCCATTTCAATAACTCCTTTAGGTAAAAAGGCCAGTGTCAATTCGAGTTATTTATATGAATAAAAATCCTGTTTCTCTCCTCTGTAAATTAATTGTTCCAGGAATTCTGTGTGATCCCGAAAATGTAAGCATTTAGAATTAGCCTGTTTTATGTAATACCGAAATGATTTTAAAAGTTTGACAAATTAAGATATAGTTTTATTAGCTGTCAGTCAGTCTTTCTTTCCTAGAATGTTCCAGTGAGAAATGACATTCTTTATGTCTCTGCACAACTTAAATTACAGGCCTGCTTATTTTTTATTTTCAACATAAATAAAATTTATTATTATCAGAGCAGTAGTGAATCCCAGCTTTTAGTACTTACCAGACTTGTATAGAGAGAAAGAATTTTGTTCTTATGCTTTCTGGGAGCTTTTTGAAACCTTTTATTCCAGCTTTGATTTTTTTTATTACTTTTTTATTTCCTTCTACGATTTTTCTTTCATAAGTTGTGTGATAATGTCACAAAATTACCATTAAACTCCAAATTCCTATATTCATATCCATATATGCTCCATATATGCCCCATATTCATTGCTCTACTTTGATAGTTTCTTTCAGATAAATTACATGTTGATGAATTTTCAAGGGACTGACTTTTAAGTTTCAAAGGGGATCCCACTCCTGTCAAACTAACAAGTTAAAATAACATTGTTATGGGCCTCTGATACCCAAAAGACTTTTCTAGGCATGAGAAAAAACTAATTATAATAACTTTTACCAGATGTTTTCAGCTTTGTCACCATTACCTGAGTTCATTTCTACAATCATATTAATAGCCATGCAGCCAAGTATAGTGACTAGTCCTCTCTTAGTCTGTTTTCTGCTGCTATAATAGAATACCACAGACTGGGTAATTTATAAAGATCAGAAGTGTATTTGGCATATGGCTCTGGAGACTGTGAAGTCCAAGAGCATAATGCCAGCACCTGGCCAGGGTCATCCCACTGTGGAAGGCATCACAAGGCAAGCAAGCTTGAGACACAGACAGAAAATGGTGTCGAACTCATCCTTTTATCAAGAGTCCACTCCTATGGTAACTAGCCCAGTATGGCAATGATGTCTTTAATTACTCCATGAGAATGGAGCTCTTATGACCTAATCATTTCTTAAAGGCCTCGTCTCTTAATACTCTTATAATGGCAAGTAAATTTCCAACACATGAGCTTTCGGGGAACACATTCAAACCATGGGAAGTCTCATGGACTAAGAGTGGACCAAGAGGTATATTGTGGGAAGAGGCAGTTGTTCTTCCCACAGACTACAAAGTCTACTTTGAGAGATAAGTGAGGAATCCCAGATGATCTTAATTTATAGTATCTAAAAAAACAATTATCTGAAGCTTAGAAGCAAAAGAAATCACCATATGTTCTTTCTGGGCTTGACTTTCTGTCGTTGGATTATTTTACATCTTGTAGAAACAAGAGTCAACTGATAGATTTTTGTCCAGTAGAAATATAACTAATTTCTGTTCAAATAGTCCCAAAAGTATGTTTATTGCTCTCTGAGACTTTAATCAGTTTTGTATCAAACATAGCAGTAAAGTTACTCTAGAAATTCTAGCTTTTACAATGCTTTTGGACTGGATTTTACATTGTATTGGTTCTCTCTTTATTTTTAAATTTAATTTAATTTTTTGAAACAGGGTCTTGCTCTGACACCAGGCTGGAGTGCAGTAGCACAATCACCAATCACAGCTTACTGCAGACTGGACGTCCTGGGCTCAAGCAATCCTCTCGCTTCAGCCTCCAGAGTAGCTGGGACTACAGGCACACACTACCATGCCTGGCTAATTTTTAAATATTTTGTAAATGGGGGTCTCTTTATGTTGCCCAGGCCCGTCTCAAACTCCTGGGGGCAAGTGATCCTCCGTTTAGGCCTCTCAAAGTGCTGGGATTACAAATGTAAGGAACCACTCCTGGCCCTTGGTCCTCTCTTTAATATGTTAAATAATATATTTGACACATGTTTACTTTATATCTGTATGAGAGTCATGATGTTACCTTTTTGAAACTTATGCTTTAATAATTATGTCACCTCATTATGGATTCAACATTTATTTATTTATTTTAGCATTTCCCAAACCTACTCATATTTCTTTGTTTGGTCTATTTTCTAAACTCATGTTTTACTTCTGTAAACTTTTTATATTTTATTTAACTTTGCATTATCTCCTTAAAGTTTAAAGGAATGCTTCAAAATTATGTTTTTCCGGTATTGTGCTATTGAATTCAGATCACGTACCACACCATACTCAACCTTTAATGTCAGAAAAGTTTTAATTTTTTTTTTTTACATTTGACCCCCTTAGGAATCACCTCTTTCTCTTGACTGCTTTTCACTAGGTCTTCTCTAGGTTTCTTATTTCTTTCTGGAAGGTAGGTGAAGAGAACCTTTTTTTTCTGGGCATGGCCAAGAACAAAATTACCACAGAGGTAAAAAAAAGGAAGAATCATTATGCTGTCTAGGTACCTTAACACACTTAACTTTATCAAATCTTCACAGTACCCTGGTGGGCTCTATGAAGTATTACCATTCACAGATGAAGTAATTGAGATCACAAAGGGCTAAGTGACTTGCTTGGTCCCGTGTATCTGATGAGTGGTAGAACCTAAATCCAATCCTAGTTCCTTCCCAAGACTATGTGCTTTCTGTTACTCAATATCACTTGAACTCATTCTACATTCACATTGTGATTAACCTGCTATAGACACTACAGGATGATGAGCCCCTGTGTAGACTGAACAAGGTGCTGAACATTGATACCCTGTGCCAAAGTTGCATATGGTGCAGGATCGTACTTTCAAGCTTAACAGTCTTTGGGACACAGCAAGCTTTGCCTTTCTTTCTTTCTTGTTTTCATTTTGACACTCTTTGATGAGTACCTAGCTTTTACTCTTACACTCATGGGCTGGAGTATTGTAGCAGGAGGAAGGACCTATGCAGTGGCAGGTAATTGGGCATTGGTAGATGTGGATATTGACACCAGGTGGTCCCAACAAATGGGCTGGTTTGGACATGAGAAAGGTATTGAAAGTGAAGTGAGCCAGGCTTGTTAAATATAGCAAGATATATGAAACAGCAACCCAAAATAACACCATTTGTAGCCATTATTCACATATGCCCTTAATTTGTCAATCTGATTGGATTTTTATGACATTCTAATTTCCCTTTTGTTTCTCTTTTATATGAAGCAATCTTTACTTGCTGAAAGAGCCTCTGCAGACTTAAATAGTGATCAATTAGTTGGGTCCACCTTCAGCACCACCTATAGTAAAAGAGATCACCCTACTCTTCCTCAGTTCCATCCAAATATAATTATAAAATTGTAGAATTTTTAAAATGAGGTAATTAAATTAAAGGATGCAAAGAATGAAAAATATTTTATATAGTTTAGTAGCTGTGTTTTTAAGGAATTCAAATGAAATTTTAAAATCAAATGTCTTTTAACATTCACGTATTTTGTCTCTCAACTCAATTTTTTTTGTTGTTGTTGGCTTAAAAAAAGATTTCTGTGCTAAGGACAGTGAAGTATAGATAATGTGCAAATTTCCTTTCAGGAAATGTGAATGGATGAAGATATGTTTCTAATTTTCAGAACAAATGAGCTTCATTTTCAAGACTTTTAGTCGTTAGTAACCCTGCAACTTTGCTTAGAGAAGATATTCAGGGCAAAACATTTCTATGAGAGTCATGAGAAAAATGATGAATCATTTCAATTCCAATGTGGAAATTATTTTTCTCTAGCTTTACTTGTACTGCACAGAGAACTTTACACCTGCTGCACAATATATTTTGTCTTGTGTTTAAGAGAATAGAAAAGATGCTGCTATTTATTTCCCCAAATACTACTTTGCATCTGCATTCCCCTCCCTAACAGAATTTCAGCCCAGCCTGAAATGAAGGTCACGTCAAGTACCAAAGCTATTTCAATTCCAGAGATGGATAATCACATCGGCTATTCCAGTTATAAAAAAGTGTTGCATGAAATCATGCACTCACATCTTGTACTAGAGAGAGAGCCTACTAGTTGCCATCAGGTATTTAGGAGATATTTTATTGCTATCTTAAGAGGATAAATATCTTAAGATTTTGCTATCTAAAAATCTTCAGCTCATTAGTAAAAATATGATGATGTTAAGTGATTTAGCACTAATGAAAAATAAGACTTCCTGTAAAAGACATGGGAAATTATTTGATCCTGATCCTTGCAACTGGGTAAAATCAAAAGTTTTTACTTAAACCATGAATACATGGTGCAATTAACCATTAATCTTTTGTTTTCATGTAGATTCATTCACCCAGTTTACCAGAACAATCAAATCCTAAGCAGGCTTAATTTAATTAATGCCCAAAGACATTTAGTAAACACCTATCTCATCCAACAGGTGCTCTCGTGACATAAAGAACATAATTCAGCACCCTTCTTGGGACCCACCAGGACCTAGGTGTCTGGTGCCTGCTAAATTTTGTCTCTGTCTTTCTCACTTGATCTGTTCCAGTTACATCATTTCTGTCCTTAAAAACCCCAAGATTTTTTCCCACCTCAGGATATTCATATTTGCCTTTTCTTTGTCTGAAACACTCTTTTTGAGGCTGACATCTTCTGTTTCTTTGTCTGAAACACTCTTTTTGAGACTGACATTTTCTTATCATTTAAGATTCGTCTTGAAACTCAACTCTAGAGTTCATGGCCAATGGAACTGGACCCTCCCAAACTCACCTACAGTCATCCTTTATTCCTTTCCTCTGTTTTATTTTATTCTTATGAGTTGCCACTATTTAAAATAGTCTAGTTTACTTCCTTATATATTGCTTATTTCCAAAGTAGAACAAAAATTGCAGAGAAAGGAGGAATCTCATGTGTCTGGTTTACATCAGCATCTAGGACTATGTCTCACTCACAGTATGTACTCAAAAAGACATAGGAAAACATAATTTGGAGCTTATAAATTTAGAATAAGAGAGATAAAATATATATTTATTCTATAAAGTAGAAGTAGAAAGTCCTTCAAGAGAATGGAAATGCTAGCAGCAATTCCCATGAGGGAAGACTAGTTTCCAACTGCAGAATCAGATGGCTTTATCAAAAAAGGCATTATTATTTCAACTGTGCAATGAAATGGGTACATTTTTACATAAAGGTAGAAGGGAAAGGTGGTCTAAGTCTTTTCAGAGACACCAAGGTTACAGGAAAGTCCTGAGGAAAGGCTGAGAAGAGACAATAACTGAGGTTTGCTTAAGTGGGTAGATGACTTCATGTGGAATCAGAAATGTTTCATATTCTGGCTCCAACATGCTGTATCTGAGTTACTGTCCTGGGATGAATTATATCTCCCTCCCCCAATTCATATGTTGAAGTCCTAACCCCCAGGACCTCAGTAAATGACTATATTTGGAGACAGGCCCTTTAAAAGGGTGTTTAAGTTAAAAAGGGGCTGTTAGGATGGGTCCCAATCCAATCTGACTGGTGTCATCACAAGAAGAGGAGATTAGGACACACACACAGAGGCACCAGAATGCACAGGAACAGAGAGAAAACCATGTGAGGACTCAAGGGAGAAGACACCTGTCTACAAGCCAAGGAAATGGGCCTCAGAGAAACCCACCCCGCCAACACCTTGATCTTAGACTTTCAGCCTCCAGAACTGTGAGAAAATAGCTCTTCGTTGTTGTCGTTTAAGCCACCAAATGTAGTAACACAGTTACCTTGAAAATTTTAACCTATATTTGTTTTCTCATTTGCAAAGTATTGATAACATCACAAGTTAGTAAAAGAATCAAATGAGGCAATAGTCATTAAAGTTCTAAAACTGAAATAAATTTAAGACTAGAAGGCATCTTAAAAATAGTCACAGTGGTTGATTTTAATTTCTCTTGCCTCTTTCTCCTGCCTTCAATAGCAGCAAGAACTCTGGGATTGGTCCTGTTTAATACCTGGGTAACACAGCTCACAATCCCAAGCCTTTTCCCGGAAGGAGATATCATATCTGTGTTAGAGAAAGGGCTGGAGGGAGTAGTCAGGGTAGAAGTCAGAAGTAAAAACAAACTCACTTGTCTATGCTACTCTTTGTTTCTGCTCACGTCTTCCATATGTGTCACCCTCAACGGTGAATAACACTGCAATGATGATACAGCATTGCATTTCTGCCTGTCCTTCCCTCTAGACTATGAGCTTCTTAAGGATCAACTCTCTATATCCCCAGCATCCATGCTTGGATCAAGGTTGGCACTCACAGGAGTCACTGAAATATTTGCTTTGTACTCTCTATTTATTGTAAGAGGAAGCATACTCTAGTTAAAAGCTTACAGTCAAACAATCCTGAGTTTGAGCCCAGAATACACACTTTTTCACCTCTATGACCTTGAGTACTTGCAGATCCTATTGGAGATCTCGTTTTCACTCTTGGTAATTCAAGATGGTGATAACCACCTCATCATTGGCTTTAAAGATTAAACTAGATAATATATGTAAAGCATCTGATACAGCCCTAGTATCTAGTCAAGGTTGAATATTGCATTTTATTATTGTTGCTTTCAGTATTATTCTTGTTTACTCATTTTATACCAATGTGATCTGCTTACATGTCAGATCTTTGAGAAAAAGGTCTATATAATTTTATTTTATCTCTACTATACCATGTGTAACCAGCACTTTTCATTGATTAGTTGATTTTTTAATCTAGCAAGATTGTAATGAGACTAATGAGAGCTCATTTCTCCCTGTAAATAAATCTGTAGGTAATCAGGAGCTCAGTGTCCGTTTGGTAAAAAAGCTTTCCTTGATCAAAGTCACTGATCAGAATTATAATGACAACCCGTGCTTCTGTTTGTCTTTTGGTTCTTTGATTACTTATATATAAATTGAGTGAACTAAACCAGACAGCCAGATCACAGTGAATTTTATTTAATTATGTGCAACTTGTTCACTTATACATTTTCCTCTGTTGAGACAATCCAGAAGCTACTCAGGATACTTATTTGCTTATTCCTCTAATTAAGCAAAGCTATCTATAGCCTAGAATGCTAATCTAAAACTGCATTTTGTTTCTGCAGCAATGACCTCTGTCCAACCCCACAGCACATTCCGGCATTTGCATTGTGCCGTGGACGCCGCTGCATTGTGCATGCTCCAGGCTATGTTTGTGGACAGTCACGTCGCCGCGGAAGTCAAGCTCATTTGTCATCCTTGCTAGGCACTTGCAGGGCTGCTTGAAGAGAAAAATATCTGAAAGCAGGCAGTGACGAAGCTAAAGAAGAGACTCAGGAGTGGAAGAGCGGAAGGGGGCTGTGGGGGTGGATGTACGGAACCAGGCATATCTGAGTCCCTGGAAGGACAGGCTCCTGCGTCATAATTCTGCTTCGGATGGGAGGCCTTCGCAGTGACAAACCTGGGCCTTCTGGCTCTCCATATGTCTTAGACCACATTTTGAAACAGGTTATTGCAGTAATGGCCCCCGATTTGTCCACATCTCCCCGTATCCACACCCTTAGGTAATCCTTTCCACACTGACTCGGAGCTGGGTTGGTAGCAAATATGATTCAAGCAGAGACTTGAAAAGGGCTTGTGGGTTGGGGCTTACTTACTTGTTTCTCTTGGAACTCCGTGACTCTCATGTGAATAAGCCTGGGATAAACTCCTCTAAAATGAGAGACCACATAGAGAGAGAGGCCCTTATCATCCCAGCCATCCCATCTGAAGCCTTCATAAACCAGCCAACTCTAGACAACTCATCAGTCTCAGCAATAAACCCAGTTAGGAACAGCCAGGCCAGGCCCAGAGCAGAAGAATTGCCCAGTTGAGCTCAGCTCCAAGGTACTGAGCTGCACACTTGTGTGCTGAATAAGTGACATGGTGCGTTACAAGGCAAAAGATAACTGATAAATGCCTTAATACTTGGCTTGCCTATCCATTTCAGAAATAATTCCAATTCAGTCTTTCATGAATGTTTTCACGGTTTCATTTGGAAAATTCTGCTCTAAAAATTATAAAGGGGTGAAAATATAAGGCAACTTAGTATACTATCACCATTTGAGAAGGGTATTTTCTAAAGCAGTCTCTCCTAGTAACTTTCAGAGGTATTTGTGAGGTGAAATGAGAGTGGGGAAGAGACTTCTAAAATCACATTGCTAAAAGAAAGTGGCATCGCTTAGCAGCAACATTTCAAAACCAGAGAATCTTCAAATATTCTAGCTTATCCACATATTTGTGTATCACAAATGTGATATGATGGACATTTTCACTGTTGCAGGAAAATCAGCCCTGACTCTCTTATCTTGTACTTAAATATGATTCTTAATGGACCTACATTTCAAACTCCTGGATCCCTTCTCAAGCTCCAAGTGCCTTAAGTTTGAGTTGACGTGGCGAGTGTGGGAGAAAGTAAGAAACATTAAATACTTGCAATTTACAGTTTGGGAGTTTCCAAAATTCAACTCATTCATTTTTTTTTTCCAGCAAATATTTTATTGAGTG
This sequence comes from Pan troglodytes, assembly GCF_028858775.2. Classification (NCBI taxonomy): domain Eukaryota; kingdom Metazoa; phylum Chordata; class Mammalia; order Primates; family Hominidae; genus Pan; species Pan troglodytes. The sequence continues at coordinate 33,373,367 of NC_072412.2, forward strand.
TCTGGTCACCACCTTGTGTGCTGCTCTGAAAACCTGCTATAACTGCACAAAGGTGGCAGAGCACATTGCTCTTAATTCCCATGGCTTTCTTGGGAAACTGTACACTACCACTGCAGTCACAATATGGTCTTCCTCTCTTCCCAGCCACCCCCACCATACAGCTACCTGAAATAAGGGCACGTTACATATTTTCTGATGGTCTTTCCTCTGTAGAGAAATGTAGATCCTGGATAAAGACCCTTGGCAAGGACCTTTTTCCTCTGCCTGATATTTGTATTCAAGCAAAATAATGATAGTAAGAGTAAGCATTTAGAAAGTGTTGACTATGTAGCCTAGCACTGCTCCGACACTTTACGTTTATTAATAGACGACTGAGGCTAGCTTTGATCAATAAAATCACGTGAGTAGGCACATTTGCCACTCGGTGGTACAAGAAGGAGTCCCTATGGCATCGCATGACTGTCCATGGAGTTTCCAGAGAGGTGATAACTGATGCTGTGAACTCCTGGTTTCCAGGAAACGGCTCTAAGCTTGTCTCTAAGGTATCTAAACAAATATTTTATTATCTTCTGGGAATTCTGATCCTGCAACCTAAATCAAAGATCCCAAACCCTAAATCAAATTTTTGTGGCCTTCAAAGCTTAATATGAGAATTACCAGTGATGTTTTTCTTCCCCCATAATATGACATTAGGAGCTTAGTAATGCATATCTAGACGTGAGTTGACATTTACACTTGTTATTTGTTGGGAAGGGTGAGTATGCTTCATAATTTATATGTATCAAATATCTTCATTTGTGTAAATCAAAGAGTTACTAATAAAAATGCTAAGAGAAGCTGGACATGGTGACTCATGCTTGTAATTCCAGCACTTTGGAAGGCCGAGGTAGGAGGATTGCTTGAGCCCAAGAGTTCCATACCAAACTGGGCAAGATAGTAAGACCCCATCTCTACAAAAAATTAAAAAATTAGCCAGATGTGGTGGCACATGTCTATAGTCCCAGCTACTTGGGAGGCTGAGGTGGGAGGATCACCTGAGCCAAAGAAGTCCAGGCTGCAGTGAGCTAGTGAGCTGTGATGACACAACTGCACTCCAGCCTGGGCGACAGACCAAGAACCGGACTCAAAAAATTAAAAAAAAAAAATACCAAGAGAACCATATAGGTCTAGGAGACATGACTTCAAACTTTCCTCACTTTCTCATTTGAGGACAAAGCCACAAGGGCATCAAAAATTTTCCTCCCTGTGATGGTTAATTTTCTGTGTCAACTTGATTGGGCTACAGGATGCCCAGATATTTGTTCAAGCATTATTCTGAATGTGTTTGTGAGGGTATTTTGAATGAGATTAATATTTGAGTCAATAGACTGAGTCATGCTGATTGGCCTCCTTAATGTGGATGGGTGGAGCTTATTCAATTAGTTTAAGGCTTGAAAATGACAAAAGGTTGAGTAAGAGAAAACTGCCACCTGACTTTGTGAGCTAGGACATTATTTTTTTTCCTACTTTTGGATTGGACTGAGATATTGGCTCTTCTTCAGTTGCAAGGCTGCTGGCTTTGAGACTGGAACTACACTATCAGCTCTCCTGGGTCTCCAGCTTGCTAACTACACATCTTGGGACTTCTCAGCCTATATAGTCATGTGAGCCAATTCTTTAAAATACATTTCTCCCTACATATACACACATGTAAAATTGGCTGTTATTTCTGTTTCTCTAAAGAACTCTGAATAGTGAATTCCCCTTTCTCCTGTTCCTGAGAGGAATCGGATGTCTGAACTTTCCTCACTTCTTCCCTATATCTGCAAGTGTTCTGTTGTTCACACTTCTTTTTGCCTACTGCCTTTGACAACTCATTTTGAACTTCCCCTTGCAGCCCACCTAGCCCTCATGTACATAGGGAAGCTCAGAGCCATACACCCAGGCCTGCTTCTCCTTCATCTCTGACGATTACAGCCTGGCTAGAGCCCACAGTCTTGCTGAACCAGGAGGGAAGGTTTAAAGCTACAGCAGTGACTGAAAGGCTACAACAAAATTAGAACCAGACTCCATGGAACAGGGGCAGAGCCCAGACAGTGATTCTGGTACATGTGCAGCAATATCTCTATGTCTCAGAAAAGGAAACCAAAGAAGCCTCTGAGCCATTTACCAATTCTTCTAGCAAAACCCTTTCTTCACAATTATTCGTATGTGGCATTGTATCTTAGCATGTGTCAGATTCTGAATACCTGAAATTAAGATATATCATATACATCATGATATATAATATATATATCATGATATATATTATATATATGAACTATATATAAACTATATATAAACTATAAAGCATTCTGCAAATATATCATGATCTATCATAATATATACTATATATCATATATGATATACATGATATATAATATATACTATATATGTGTATATCATGATATGATATAATATATCATATGTCATATATGAGATATAATATATCATGTATATCATATGTGATGATATACATGATATATCTTAATTTCACCTATTCATATATGATATATATGATATATAATATATTATTATATATTATATATGTACTGTATATTAGATATATAGCATATATCTTATATAACATGATATATATCATTATATATTATATAATATATAATGATATATATTATATATTATATAATGAATAATGATATATATTATATATTATATAATGATATATATATAATATATAATGATATATATATTATATAATATATAATGATATATATATTATATAATATATAATGATATATATATATTATATGTAATGATGTAACATATATCATAACATGTATCAGATATAAATTATATATTATCATATATACTCATTGCCAGTTTTTCTGGCAAGGTGTTATTTCATTGTTTTTCTGAATGAAATTGTTTATTTTCCCTTAGCTTTTCAACTTAATTTTATTGGATATAAAATTCTAGGTCAACAATTTTTTTCCTTTTTAACCAGTTTTATCATGGTATAATTAACAAACACAAGTGGTATATATTTAATGTGCATTATGATGTTCTGATATTGATACATTATGAAATGCTTGCATAAATCAAGCTAATTCATATAATTAACATATCAATTACCCTACATAGTTATTGTGTGTGTGTGTGTGTGTGTGTGTGGTGAGAACATTTAAGATCTACTCTGTTAGCAAATTTCAAGTATACAATCCAGTATTATTCTGATCCTGAATAGGTGGAATTAAGATCAATGAGTATACATATATATGTGTATATATATATATATATATATATACGTTTCTGTGCATTTGTACGTGTGTGTGTGTATGCTCCTTGACACTTTATGATGGGAATACATGTTGATAAACCTATCATAAATTCATAATATCATAAATTGAAATTGCATATAACACAACGAATCTATCAAACATCATAGCTTATCTTAGCCTACCTTAAACGTGCTCAGAACACTTACATTAGCCTACAGTTAGGCAACATCATCTAACACTGGGCCTATTTTATAATACATGAATATCTCATGTAACTTATTGAATACGTTGCTGAAAGTGATAAACTATATGCTTATATGTATACTCAAAATATGGTTTCTACTGAATGTGTATCATTTTTCAACATCCTTAAGTACAAAAATCATAAATCAAACCAAGACACACACGCACACATACACACATACACACACATACACACATACACACACACTGGTATATACTGCATGATGAAATATATTTGCTAAACACCTTATATTTTTATTATGGGCCTCAAGACTAATCTCATTCCTAGAATAAGAATCACCATGTCAAATATTTTACCTTTTACGAGTTATCCAGCACCAAAGGGACAGCCTGGCAGTAATTACTGTTTTTATCATCATTATCATCATCATCATCATTATCCATTATCAACAACACATTCAGAATAAGTAAGTGGTATAATCTCAGCAATCATACTTTCTGGGTTTGAACCCTGCCTTTTAAGCTGTGTAACACTGGAAAAATGACTCTACTCAGTCTGAATTTTCACATGCACAAAATGTGGATATAAATAATGCTTAGACCTCAGAGTTCTTGTGAGGATTAAACAAGCTAAAACATTTAATTGGATTAGCAGAATGTCTGGCATGTGATAAACATTAAAAAAATCTTAGCCACTATTTTCACCATTAGTGAAGCTTATATTTGCAGAATGCTTTATAGTTTAATCCACTCCCATGTAATCTAATTATTGATATCATTGGTATATTTCATACAGATTTGTTCCAAGTGTTCTGTGTTCTTTTATTCTCTCTCTTCTGCCTTCTTTTGAGCCAGTGAAATATTTTTAATATCCCATTTTATATATTCCGTGGAATTTCCAAATATAACATTTTGTGTTACTTTATTTATTTACTGGTTTCTGTAGAGATTACAATATGCAACTTTAGCTTTTCACAGTCCATGTCCAAATAATTTTATACGACTTCATAAAAAATTCAGAATCTTTCAGCAGTTCAATTCTATATCCCTTTCCTGCCCTTTTTGCTTTTTGTTTTATAATTTACATATATATATACTGTAAAACTCAAGATACATTAATATTCCTTTAAACTGTAAATAATATCTTAAAAATATATACCAGTGTATATATGTGTGTGCATTTGTATAAAGTTTTAAATTTTTAAAATAATTTTTATTTAATAATTTTAAAACAATTTGTAATCTTTTCCCTCATATTTACCCTTTTTGGTGCTCTGTATTTGTCCCTGTAGATTCGGGCTTCCTTTTTTTTTTCTTTTAATTAGAACAACAAGACAAAAACACCAACCTGCAAAAAAGATCTTTTCATTTTCTTATTTTCTTTATTTCTTCTAACAACAACAACAACAACAACAAAAAACTGGCTACATGTGCAGAATGTGCAGGTTTGTTACATAGGTATACACATGCCATGGTGGTTTGCTGTACCTTCTGATCTGTCCTCTAAGTCCCCTCCCCTCACCCCTCAACCCCCCAACAGTCCCCAGTGTGTGATGTTCCCGTCCCTGTGTCCATGTGTTCTCAATGTTCAGCTCCCACTTATGAGTGAGAACATGTGGTGTTTGGTTTTCTGTTCCTGTGTTAGTTTGCTGAGGATGATGGCTTCCAGCTTCATCCATGTCCCTGCAAAGGACATGATCTCATTCTTTTTTATGGCTGCATAGTATTCCACAGTGTATATGTACCACATTTTCTTTATCCAGTCTATCACTGATGGGCATTTGGATTGGTTCCATGTCTTTTCTATTGTAAATAGCAATAAACATACACGTGCATGTGTCTTTATAGTAGAATGATTTATAATCCTTTGGGTATATACCCAGTAGTGGGATTGCTGGGTCAAATGATATTTCTGGCTCCACATCCTTCAGGAATCACCACATTGTCTTCTGCAATGGTTGAACTAATTTACATTCCCACCAACAGTGTAAAAGCGTTCCTATTTCTCCACAGCCTTGCCAGCAACTGTCATTTCCTGACTTTTTAATAATCGCCATTCTGACTGGCATGAGATGACATCTCATTGTAGCTTTGATTTGCATTTCTCTGATAATCAGTGTTGTTGAGCTTCTTTTCATATGTTTGTTGGCCATGTAAATGTCTTCTTTTGAGAGTTGTCTGTTCATATCCTTTGCCCACTTTTTATGGGATTGTTTTTTCCTTGTAAATATGTTTAAGTTCCTTGTAAATTATGGATATTAGACCCTTGTCAGATGGGTAGATTGCAAAACTTTTCTCCCATTCTGTAGGTTGCCTGTTCACTCCGATGGTAGTTTCTTTTGCTGTGCAGAAGCTCTTTAGTTTAATTAGGTTCCATTTGTCAATTTTGGCTTTTGTTGCAATTGCTTTTGGCATTTTTTCATGAAGTCTTTGCCTAAGCCTATGTCCTGAATGGTATTGCTTAAGTTTTTTTTCTAGGATTTTTATGGTTTGGGTTTCACATTAAAGTCTTTTATCCATCGTGGGTTAATTTTTGTATTAGGTATAAAGAAGGGGTCCAGTTTCAGTTTTCTGCATATGGCTAGCCAGTTTTCCCAGCACCATTAACTGAATAGGAAATCCCTTCCCCATTGCTTGTATTTGTCAGGTTTGTCAAAAATCAGATGGTTGCAGGTGTTTGGTGTTATTTCTTAGGTTTCTCTTCTGCTACATTGGTCTACATGTCTGTTTAGGTACCAGTACCATGCTGTTTTGGTTACTGTAGCCTTGTAGTATAGTTTGAAGTCAGGTAGTGTGATGCCTCCAGCTTTGTTCTTTTGGCTTAGGATTGACTTGGCAATGCGGGTTCTTTTTTGGTTCCATATGAACTTTAAAGTAGTTTTTTTTCCCCAATTCTGAGAACAAAGTCATTGGTAGATTCATGGGGATGATACTGAATCTATAAATTACCTTGGGCAGTAGGGCCATTTTCACAATATTGATTCTTCCTATCCATGAGCATGGAATGTTCTTCCATTTGTTTGTGTCCTCTTTCATTTCGTTGAGCAGTGATTTGTAGTTATCCTTGAAGAGGTCCTTCACATCCCTTGTTAGCTGTATTCCTAGGTATTTTATTCTCTTTGTAGCAATTGTGAATGGGAGTTCATTCACGATTTGGCTCTCTGCTTGCCTATTGTTGATGTAAAAGAATGCTTGTGATTTATGCACATTGATTTTGTATCCTGAGACTTTGCTGAAGTTGCTTATCAGTTCTGGAAGTTTTGGGGCTGAGATGATGCGGTTTTCTAAATATAAAATCATGTCATCTGCAAACAGAGACAACTTGACTTCCTCTCTTCCTATTTGAATACGCTTTATTTTTTTGTCTTGCCTGATTGCCCTGGCCAGAACTTCCAATACTACATTGAACAGAAGTGGTGAGAGAAGGCATCCTTGTCTTGTACCAGTTTTCAAAGGTAATGCTTCCGGCTTTTGCCCCTTCAATGTGATATTGGCTGTGGGTTTGTAATAAATAGCTCTTATTATTTTGAGATATGTTCCATCAATACCTAGTTTATTCAATGTTTTTAGCATAAAGGAATGTTAAATTTTGTCAAAGGCCTTTTCGGCATCTATTGAGATAATCATGTGGTTTTTGTCTTTGATTCTGTTTATGTGATGGATTACATTTATTGATTTGCATATGTTGAATCAGCCTTGCATCCCAGGGATGAAGTCAACTTGATCGTGGTGGATACATTTTTTGATGTGCTGCTGGATTTGGTTTGCCAGTATTTTATTGAGGATTTTTGCATCGGTGTTCATCAGGGATATCAGCCTGAAGATTTCTGTTTTTGTTGTGTCTCTTCTGGTTTTGGTATCAGGATGATGCTGGCTTCATAAAATGAGTTAGGGAGGAGTTCCTTCTTTTCAATTGTTTGGAATAGTTTCAGAAGGAATAGTACCAGCTCCTCTTTGTATTTCTGGTAAAATTCAGCTGTGAATCCTGGGCTTTTTTTGGTTGGTAGGCTATTAATTACAGCCTCAATTTCAGAGCTTGTGTTTGGTCTATTCAGGGATTCAACTTCATCCAGGTTTAGTCTTGGGAGGGTGTATGCATCCAGGAATTTATCCATTTCTTCTAGATTTTCTAATTTATTTTCACAGAGGTGTTCATAATATTCTCTGATGGTAGTTTGTATCTCTGTGGGGTCAGTGGTGATATCCTCTATCATTTTTTATTTTGTCTATTTGATGCTTCTGTCTCTTCTTCTTTACTAGTCTAGCTAGCTGTCAATCTATTTTGTTAATTTTTTCAAAAAACCAGCTCTCGGATTCATTGATTTTTTGAAAGGTTTGTTTTGTGTCTCTATCTTCTTTAGTTCTGCTCTGATCTTAGTTATTTCTTGTCTTCTGCTAGCTTTTGGATTAGTTTTCTCCTGCCTCTTTAGCACTTCTAATTGTGATGTTGGGGTGTTAATCTGAGATCTTTCTAGCTTTCTGATTTGGGCATTTAGTGCTATAAATTTTCCTCTTAACACTGCTAAAGCTGTGTCTCAGAGATTCTGGTACGTTGTCTCTTTGTTCTCATTGGTTTCAAAGAACTTCTTGATTTCTGCCTTAATTTCATTATTTACCCAGGAGTCATTCATGAGCAGGTTGTTCAATTTCCATCAAATTGTAATTTTGGGTTGAAAATTCTTTTCCTTAAGAATGCTGAATATTGGCTCCCAATCTTTTCTGGCTTGTGGAGTTTCTGCTGAGAGGTCTGCTGTTAGTCTGGTGGGCTTCCCTTTATAGGTGACCTGGCCTTTCTCTCTGGCTGCCCTTAACAATTTTTCCTTCATTTTGACCTTAGAGAATCTGCTTATTATGTGTCTTGGGGTTGATCTTCTCATGGAGTATCTTAATTGTGTTCTCTGTATTTCCTGAATTTGCATGTTAACTTGTCTCGCTAGGTTGGGAAAGTTCTCCTGGATAATATCCTGAAGTGTGTTTTCCAGCTTGTTTCCATTCTCCCCATCTCCTTCTGGTACTCCAATCAATCATAGGTTTGGTCTTTTTATGAAGTCCCATATTTCTTGGAGGCTTTGTTTATTCATTTTCATTCGTTTTTCTCTATACTTGTCTACATGTCTTATTTCAGGAAAGTGTTCTTTCTTCAATCTCTGATATCCTTTCTTCCGCTTGGTTGATTCAGCTGTTGATACTTGCATATGCTTCACAACTTTCTCATGCTGTATTTTTCAGCTCCATCAGGTCACATATGTTCCTCTCTAAACTGGTTATTCTAGTTAGCAATTCCTCTAACTTTTTATCAAGGTTCTTAGCGTCTTTGCATTGGGTTAGAACATGCTCCTTTAGCTCATTATAGTTGTTTATTATCCATCTTCTGAAGCCTACTTCTGTCAATTCATCCATTTCATCCTCTGTCCAAATCTGCACCCTTGATGGAGAGACTGGGATCATTTGGAGAAGAGGCACTCTGGCCTTTTGGGTTTTCAGCATTTTTTTGTGGATTCTTTCTCGTCTTTGTGAGTTTGTCTAGTTTTGATCTTTGAGGCTGCTGACCCTTGGATGGGGTTTTTGTGGGGACTTTTTGTTGTTGTTGTTGTTGTTGTTGATGCTGTTGTCATTTTCTGCTTGTTTGTTTTTCTTTCAATAGTCAGTCCCTCTTCTGTAGGGCTGCAGCGATTTTCTGGCAGTTCACTTCAGGCTCTGCTCATCTGATTTGCTCCCATGCCTGGAGATGTCACTCAAGGCAGTTGGAGAGCAGCAAAGATGGGTGCCTGCTCCTTCTTCTGGGACCTCTAACCTTGAGGGGCACCAACCTGATGCCAGTAGCATTGCTCCTGTATAGGGTGTCTGACAATCCTTGTTGGAGGGTCTCACCCAGTTGGGTTGCATGGGGAGCAGGACCCATTTAACGAAGTGCTTTGTCCTTTATTGGACAGGGCATGTTTTCCTGGGGGGAAACCCACTTGTCTGGACTGCCCAAATTCCAGAGAAATACCAGGAGGAGAGGCTAAGTCTGTTGCTTTGTGGAGACTGTCCCAATTGGCTCAGGCCAATTGGCTCAGGCCCAGGGAGATTTGAATTCTGTCCCTCAGCTTCTGGTTGGAGTTACTGGAGATCCTGCAAGTAAGCCCAATCCACTGAGGAAGAATGGGTCAGGGTTAGGTATGAAGAGGCATTCTGGCTGCGGACTGCCACAGCTGGTGTGTTGGGCTGTGGAGAAAAGTCTTGGGACCAAGCTGTCCAGCCTCCCTGGCTCCAGCAGAGGAAAAGCACAGCTATAGAAATGGGTGCTGCCCTAGCTCCCGCCCAGGGAGCTTATTGTGTTAGGCAGTTGTGAGTCCCAGTGCTGGCTGCTGCTGCACCTCCCCCAAGGAGACAAAAAGGCTTACGCAGCAGGCCGTGGCAGCGGGTGCTGGTCACCCCTTCCTCTGGGAGTTTGGTAGGCTTAAGCAGACTCCAGCTGAGAGGCTTTAAGAATCTGCGCATTCCAGGGATGGGATGCTAGGCCCCTGTAGCATGGGTTCATGAGTGGGATCTTTTGATCTGTGGGTTCACCACATTGCTCTTCCTTCTCTCCGTGGGTCATGCCAGCATTTTGGTCAATTTTGATGAGAAAACCTGGATACCTTGGTTACCAGTGAAGGACTGACATGCTTATTATGTTTTTTTTTTCAACGGGAGCCTCCTAGTGCCGCTGCTTCTGGTCGGCCATCTTGACCCCACCTTCCAGGCTTCCTTTTGATATCACTTTTCCTCCCCCTGAAAAACTTCTTTGAATATTTCTTTAGTACAGTTTTTGTGGCAACGTATTATTTCATTGTTTGTCTGAAGTTGTTTATTTTGTCTTAATTTTTCAGTGTGATTGTATTGTATGTAAAATTCTAGGTCAACATTTGTTTTTTTTCTAGTTTTATTGTGGTATAATTAACAAATACAAATTGTTTATATTTAGCATGCAATGTGATGTTCTGATTTTGATACATTTGACATGATTGCCAAAATCAAGTTAATTAATATATCAATTACCTCACATAGTTATCGTGTGTGTGTTGAGAACATTTAAGATCTACTTTCTTAGCAAGTTTCAAGTGTATAATCCAGTATAATTAACTATAGTCATCATGCTGAATATTAAATCTCCAGAACTTATTGATCCTTCCTAACTGAAATTTTGTACCCTTTGACCACCATCTCCTCATTTCCCTCAGCCTCCAAAAACTACCATTCTACTCTCTGATTCTATGAATTTGACTTTTTTATATTCTGTGTATAAGTGAGATCATACAGTGTTTGTCTTTTTGTGTCTGGCTTATTTCACCTAGCATAATGTCCTTCAGGTTCATTCATGTTGTTGCAAATGACAAAATTTCTTTCTTTTTTAAGGCAGTAATATTCTAGTGTGTGTGTGTGTGTGTGTGTATGGAATTTTTATGGAATTTTTTTATCCATTTAAGTGGCTTTAGACACTAAGGCTTGTTTAATATATTGGCTACTGTGGATAATGCTACAATGACATGGGAGTGAAGATATATTTTTAACAACATATAGGTTACATTTTCTTTGAATATATATCAACAAGTGGAATTGTTGGATCATATAGTAGTTCTATGTTTAAATTTTTGAGGAAACTCCATACTGTTTTCCGTAATGGCTGTACAGATTTGTATTCCCACCAACAGCATGTAAGGGCTAACTTTTCTCCACGTTCTTGCCAACACTTGTTATCTTTTGTCTTTTTAATAATAGCCTTGTGGACAGGTGTGAGGTGATATCTACTTGTGGGTTTGATTTGTATTTCTCTGATGATTAGTTATACTGAGAATTTTTAGTATACTTGTTGGCCATTTTGAGAAACATGTATTCAAGTCCTTTTCCCATTTATAATTAGTTTACTTGTTTTGAGTTGTATGAGTTCCTTGTAAATTTTACATATTGACAGCTTACCAGATATGTTTTGCAAATATTGTATCCCATTCTACAGATTGTCTTGTCACTCTGTTGATGGTTTCCCTGCAGTGTAGAATTTTGTAGTTTGATGCAATCCCATTTGTCAATTTTTACTTTTGTCACTTGTGGACAGTTTATTTTTCCATTCAGCATTTGAGAGGTGTAGTTTTGTAGTCCTGAAACTTCTATTGTTTCTGAAAAATCGGCTTTAAATTTTATTTGTTCCTCTGAAAATGGTACACCTTTTCTGCTTTTAAGATATTTTTCTTAATTTTTCATTTTTAGCAAAAGTCATAGTTGGATTTTTGACTATGATTCAACAAGATATGGTTTTCTTTTCATTATTCTCACTTGGAGTTCACTGAATTTCTTGTATCTGTGGATGTATGTCTTTTGTCAATTTGAGAAAATTATTGGCAAAATTTTATATTTGCCAATAATTTTTTAATCTTTAAAAAATTGTTTCCAGCCCATTTTCTTTCTAATCTACTTTTGGGACTCAAATTACACATATGATAAACCACTCGATATTGTCCTGTGTCTCTCAGATGCTATATTGTTTTCTTATTTTTAATTTTATCTCTGTTTTCAGTTTGGGTAATTTTTATTCATCAATCTTTCAGTTGTTCAAATGTGCTTTGACTTGACTAGTGTGCTATTAATCCAATTTTATGATATATTTTCTACCATTTTCTTTTCTTTTTTTTGTTTTTTTTGTTTGAGACGGAGTCTTGCTCTGTCGCCCAGGCTGGAATGCAGTGGCATGATCTCGGCTCACTGCAAGCTCCGCCTCCTGGGTTCAAGCAATTCTCCTGCTTCAGCCTCCTGCGTAGCTGGGACTACAGGTGCACACCACCGCGCCCGTCTAATTTTTGTATTTTTAGTAGAGACGGGGTTTCACCATGTTGGCCAGGATGGTCTCAATCTCTCTTATTTAGTACTTCCTCTCTGTTGCAGTTCCCCTCAGTTCAGCATGTTCACTTCACCATATCTTTTAACATTTTTATTATAGTTATTTAAAAGTCCTGTTTGAAGATTGCAACATATTGGGAATCTCTGAGTCTACTTTTATTAACTACTTCCTCTCTTGACTATGGCTCCCATTTCCTTGCTCCCACATGTGTCCTATAAATTTTTATTGTATATTTGACTTTGTATATAAAAGAAATGCTGTAATAACATTTAACCCCAGAAAAGAGCAGGAAAAGTCCTGATAGGGTACCAGCATGTGTTGGGGGGGGGTTGTGCTATATCAATTTAGTCTGTAATTGAGCTGCTTCTGGGCTCTGCTGCAGCTTTAGTTTAATACAGTTGACTACATCTTCAAATATTTTAAAGAGATATCAGGACTTTACTTTCATAAAGGCTTGATATCTGAGCACTGGCAAAGACTCAAAATATCATTTTCTGCTTTATGGCCTGGCTATCAGCTTTTCTGGGTCACTGAGAGCTCTTTTCTCTCTAGCCTTCTGTATCTTGCAAGACCTCTCCACCCTGCTATATTCTTTTGTCTTTGTAGAGCCACTGCAAAGCACTTAGTAAGACCTGGAATGCCTGAGAGGGCCTCTCTCATTTCTCCTTCCCTGCCCTGTGCTTTTGGCATACTGTCCCCATCAACTCAGAGAAGACCCAGAAGAAAGAGTTCGGGTATGTTGAAAATTATGTCTACAGCTCCTGGGAATTTTGATCAGTATGGTATTTCACAAGCAGGTATTAAAAATTTGTTAAAGTCCCCCGACTGACTTATTTGTATCCCCTTCTATGAAGGATTCTTTCTGCTTCCATCATTCTGCCAGCAAGGAAAGCAGCCATGGAGAGTTTGTCACCTTATGGAATATAGTTCATTTGAAGTTTTAAATTTTTCATACTCAGCCATCTGGTGATTTTTTTTAAAAGCTCTGTTTTTGTAAATTAACTTACTTGTTCTAGTTGTTATCCCAATTTTTAAAATACCCACAACCTCCTGGTAGATATAAAGAGATTATTCTTCATAGAAAAGACAATGGCTTGCAGTACATTTTTTGATTGAATAATAAATGAGTGAGTGGATGAACACATGAATTAAGAAAAGAGCACACTAGTTCCCCAAACAAAGGTTTTTTTTTTTTGTTTTTTTGTTTTTGTTTGTTTTTTTTGATGGAGTCTCGCTCTGTCACCAGTTTGGAGTACAGTGGTGTGATCTCAGCTTGCTGCAACCTCTGCCTCCCAGGTTCAAGCGGTTCTCCTGCCTCAGCCTCCCAAGTAGCTGGGACTATAGGCATGCGCCACCACGCACAGCTAATTTTTGTATTTTTTAGTAGAGACAGGGTTTCACCACGTTGGCCAGGATGGTCTTGATCTCTTGACCTTGTGACCCATCCGCCTCCACCTCCCAAAGTGCTGGGATTACAGGCATGAGCCACCACTCCTGGCCCAAACCAAAGGTTTTTAAGATGAAAAGTATGTTTAAGTATGTTTCCATTGTAAGCTATTTCCCTATATTTCCCTAAAATAAAGCCAAGTTTGGATACAAGGATTACCCATCACCTTCTTACCCCACAGAGCCATCTTTTCAGTTTGACTTGTTATTGTCTACTCCAGAGTCTTTGCATGATACTTTGTCTATCCCACAAACAAGCCCTAAGCACATAATGATGCATTAGAAGAAACACCTTGCATACAACAGGAAAATATTATGTGGTCAACTCAAGGATATTTATGCATTTATTTGGTAAATGTGAGCTTGTGAAGTAGTCTCACTTTATATTTCCAACATTCACCAACAACTCTATAGTGTAGTGATTATTATTCCCATTCTGTAAATAAGGAAAGTGAGAGTCAGAGAGCTCACACAGCTACTAAGATGGAAAGCTGCACTTTAAATCTGTGCCCTTTTTACTAAGCCACGAATTCTAAGTTATTATAAATTTAATTCCTTATATGGAGTTGATACAGCCAATATGTAAACAAGCATTGTCTAGTTTGATCAACATAGACAATCCTGTGAGATAATCTGGGCAAGCATTTTATTTTAGAGAGCAAGAAATGGAGACTCAGACAGATTGAGAACATGCTGATATGAATATTATATTCAGCTCTTGGCCCTGGGAGCTCTGACTCCTAGTCCTTTGCTCCTTCTCCTGCATGTCACTGTTTCTCATGCTTTCTTGTTTAAGGTTTTAGTAATGACAGAAAGCTGGTAAATTTACTCCATCATAACTCTGGTCTCATGAATAAAGAAATGGTAATGAATGCCCTTTTAATAAGACATTTTCATAGTCCAGAACCATTTACCAATTTAAAATCTATATCATGGTGGAAGTCAAACAGCCAAAGTATAGTCTTAATTTTTATATTATTCAGCTAGAGGGAGTCTAGTTTTGTTGGGGGGAAGCTTATTCACCTCAACATTTTTTCTAAGAATTTGTTATTTTATCATGTACAAGGTTAAAAAATGCCAAACGTCATATTAAGATAGGTGCAAGCAATTAGAATTCAAAGGTCACCATCTTACACAGATTTAGAGCATGGTTCCAGCATTTTTCTCTTCTGTTTCACTGGGACTTTTATTCAGCACTGAAAAAGCCATTCATTTTGTAAAGGTTAATTCGTAACTCTGGATTTGATGAAGGGCTCTGCCTGTATCATCTGCATTTTAACACTGCATCGGTGTCAGTCAAACCCTCTTCCCTGATCAGAACTGGCCTGCCTCTGTCAGAGACTGAAAATTCACCTTCCCTTTCTTGGTTCTGTCGTCCCACAGGGTTCCATAATGACTACATTTCATGAATCATGCCCCTCTCCTTTCCTAGTCAATAGGTAGACAGAATTGCTGCCTTTCACTTTTCCTTTTAGCAGTTACCTTTCAAATGTGCACAATTTAATAATTAATTTTGACCTTCTGTTTATAAATTCTAGTGGGTAAAATAGATAAATAGATTCAATTTTCTTTCTGTTTGTTTTTTTTTTTTAACTAGAGTTAACTTTTATTTTGATGTCCTACCTCACTGGGGAACAGAAACATCTCAGTCATTCCAGGGTCTCTCTCCTTTCCTTAGTGTTACTTCTAGGTTCCTAGGGTAGGACTTCAATGGTACTGAGGTGCTGGGGTAGGGGAGGCCTCTGGTCATCTTTGTCTCAAATCATTACTAGCATGTGATAAGATGTCTGCATACTTATCCATTTCTTAGCCATCTGTCTCAGCAGGTCACTGGTGTTGCTTTCTTGTCCTATTCATGACTTTTAAATGGCCACCAGTTCTCTGTGTCATATGTGTCACATGCACGCTGTTTTTGGTTTTACTGGTATTCATGCTCCTCACTTTCCATAAGGGTTTGTGTAGATTCTTCAAGGTCATCTCATGTTTATTAGCCCAGATTCTGCCCTCAAGTTTATGGCCTGAGAGCCAGGGCCCAGGGCTTAACACCTGGGTGGAACCATGTGATCCCTGGAGTTATCCCACCCATAGCTGGTGTATAGAATGGACCATATTTTTTCAGTCCAGCATCTCAATTTCCTTCCGCTTTGGGGGAAATACCCTAGACTGTGTTCATATGGAGAGTAGTAGTTCCTTCTCTCCCTTTACAGAAGGTAAAGTGGGAGATAATCCCATTTTGCTGACAATACAAGAGCATACAAGAGTGCATGACCTAGCCATAGCCAGTCTGATCCTTCCCCAGCAAGTCTCTGTGGTTGTGGGGCTTTCTGCCTCACCTCCCCAGATTTGGCCAATTTTCCTTCATGTGATTCTTCCTGTTATCCATTAATTCAGTGTGCCACCTGCTAAACTTCTGATACAGGCTTATGAAATATTTGGGACCAGAAGGGTTTCAGATTGGGGATTTTTTGATTTTGGAATATTTGCACATATATAATGAGACATCTTGGGGATGGAACCCAACTCTTAACATGAAATTCATTTATGTTTCATATATACCTTACACACATAGCCTGAAGGTAATTTTATAGAACATTTTAAATTATTTTTTGCATGAAGCAAAGTTTGTATTAAGTACTTATGTATGGAATTTTCTACCTCTGGCATCCTGTCAGTGCTCACAGAGTTTTGTATTTTGGAACAGTTGAGATGTTGGATTTTCAAATTAGGGATGCTCAACCTGTATAACCCTTTTCTGTTCAATAGCCAGGATCAGTTTCAAATACTTAATCTATAATCCAAACTATTATAGAACAGGGTGAACAGTGTCTGTTGCACGAGGTACCTAGGCAGATGGGTTGGATCAATTTCAGATTGTCTCATTATATATGTGCCTTGGATGGGGGTGAGGAGAGCAGTAGCATATTTATAAAGACAGACATTCATAGCACAGATTATTGGCACACTTGAAAGCCTTGCTATTGGGACAAGGACTTGCATAGGTCAATGCCTGAAGACAAGACAGGAATGAAAACACCTCAGAGGATGCCCCAGTGTGGAGCAGTGGCAACATTTGATAAGCAGACACTTCTCTCCATGTGTCACTACTATTCTAGACACCTCATCATTTAGATGCAACTCTAGGGAAAATGTTTAGAACTTGAAAGAATGTGGGCTCAAAATAGAAATTAAGTTCAGTTATAGAAAAAAATTGTCATATTTCTTGCATATTTGAACTTGGTACTAAATGACGTATATATTAGAAAGAGTAAAGCCCCTTTCATTCAGAGAAAGAAGAGTTAGTTTGTATGCACGAACCTTTTGCGATTGTATTTATTTATAATTTCAACCTGCCTACTTCCACAAGGGGCTTGAGGCAGCTGAGCTTTGGTTGACATTCTAATGAGACAGGAGACAAAAGAATCACCAGTGCCTGCCAGCAGCACTGTTCATTAGAGGCTGGAGGGAGGTGCCAGGGCTGCTCCGGGCATACCCAGCCTGACATGGCCATTAAGCAGCTCTGGAACTGTCTCCCATTCATTAGAGCCAAGCTGCAGTCACAGAAGCAAACACTGCTCACAACCTGTCCAGGTTCCAGAGAGTTTGATTTCCTAGGACCTTCTTCTCATGGCTTTATATCAACAGAATGAAGTTTATTACCTTTCAAAAACACCAGCTTGGTCTGTCAGTGATAACAGGGGCTTTCAATCATCCATGGGGTTGTGAAGGTACGTCAAACAGGCTTTACATAAACAAATGGATTTTACATATGGCTCCTTCCTGTTAAAGTGACTTTTGGGCTCACTGGGAAAGAAAGTCTATTGGACGTGGTGCTGAGGAATGGACCAGAAGCAGTGTATGGTTAATTGATACATAAGTGGACAGGCTACTGTATATCAATGAACGCTATAACAGTAACAATCTGGCCGAGTGTGGTGGCTCATGCCTGTAATTCCAATGCTTTGGGAGGCCGAGGCGGGTGGATCACCTGAGGCCAGGAGTTTGAGACATGCCTGGCCAACATGGTGAAACCCCGTCTCTACCAAAAATACAAAAATTAGCCAGGCGTGGTGGCACGCACCTGTAATCCCAGCTACTCAGGAGGCTAAGGCAGGAGAATCGCTTGAACCCGGAAGGCAGAGGTTGCAGTGAGCGAGATCACGCCACTGCACTCCAGTCTGGGTGACAGAGTGAGACTCCATCTCAAAAAAAAAGAAAAAAAGTAATAATCTGTGGTTGGCACTACACAAAGAACTTCATATGCTTCACTCAGATGTCAACTGTGCTGAGCCTGCTCCTTAAGCTGCAGTTGAAATTTCTTTGATACTCCATCCACTTTAAGTCCCACGCAGCTTAAGCATAGTTAATATCCTCTCAAAATTTTGGGAATTCCTGTGGCCTAACAGTCTCAGGGGCCTCTCTGCCCATGCCCCTGCAGGCACCTGTGCTGTCTTTGCTTCGCCCGACCCAGCATCAACCACACAGGAATCTGCCTGTTTACCGATTTTCACAAAACATCAACTCTTATCATCCATTTTAGAATTCTGTAAACTTCACTAAGATTTTTTTAACCCACTATACAGTATCTTTCTATCTTTCTCTCCATCACATTTTTTTGTCTCCCTCTCACTCCTGAATGCTTTCCTTTTCTCTTCCCTATAAAAGCATTTCCAAAACAAAGTCAGTCTCTTCCTCATAAGAAATATTGTACTATCTGTTAAGAGAATAAAATGTTCTCCATGTTGGTTTACAGAGATGACCTTACATAATCTGTAGGGTAACTCCATGCAGGAATTACTTTCATTCTCATTTTACATTAAAAACAACAACTTAAGGCTCAGAAAGTTTAATCTGCCCCAACTCGTAGAGCCATATAACGAGTACCAGAGAAGAATTCCAAAATGACAATTTCTATTGAATATTATTCTTTTTTTTGTTTCTTTGGTTTTTGTTTGTTTGTTTAGAGACAGGGTTTTGCTATGTTGCCCAAGCTAGCCTCGAACTCCTAGGCTCAAGCGATCCTCCTGCCTCAGCTTCATGAGTAGCTGGGACTAGAGTATTTAATTTTCTGATTTAAAAAAAAAAGCTTACTGGGTTGCATTCATGTTTACTACTTTATTAGTATTCTATTGCTGCTACAACAAATTTCCACAAACTTAGGGGTTTAACCAATACAAATTTATAATCTCATGATTCTAGAGAAGTCTGAAAAGGACTTCACTGGGCTACAATAGAGTCAGCAGAGCCACCTTCCTTTTTGGAAGTTCTAGAGAAGAATTCATTTTCTTGACTTTTCTGGCTTCTAGAGGCTGCCCAGATCCCTCGGCTCTTGGCTCCTTCCCTCCATCTTTGAAGCCAGCAATGTGCATCTCTCTGACCATTTTTCCATACTCACATGGTCCTCCAGTCTCTCTCTGACTTTCTTTTCCACTTGTAAGGATCCCTGTGGTTGCATTGGCTCACCTGAAAAATCTAGGATGATATTCCTACCTTAAGGTCAGCTGATTAGCAATTTTAATTCTGTCTGTAACCTTAATTCCTCTTTGCCCTGTAACCTAACATATTCATAGGTTCCAGAAATCAGAACATGGACATCTTTTGAGGAAGGGGTATAATTCTGCCTACCACTTAATCCCAAAACTTCTTTAGCATTGTTTTGGTGAAAAATGCAAAGGATATTTTTAAGAGCCAATAATAAACACAAATCTTAGCAGCTTTAAAAGAACACCTCATTGGGAACCTCAGATAAGTGTCAAAGATCAGAGGATCCATGAGCTCTAACCAAAATTCTGTTATCAGTCTTTTACAATGATAGTTCCTTCTTCAGTGGTCCTTATCACTTCTTTGTGGCAGAGCAAGACAGGAGGAAAAAGGGTTTCAAAATCAAACAAGTTTGGGGCATGTGAAATCAATTCTATTTTTCAGAGACTCACAAAGCAGGTTTGTACCTCAAAGGCCCCAGGAAGCCTCCCTCAAGAAAGCTGAATTTTATGTAGCCACCAGATATATTTTTTCCCAAGCCTATTTGAATGTTGCATTTATTAAAAAACAAAGTATCTTTCAACATTCCAGTTCTGGAAATGCTTCCTTGCATCACTGGAAAAATGGAAAGATGTCTTCCATGAAGAGAAGGGACCCCCAAAGTAAGCCATGTATAAGGATGAAAAGTCATCAGGCAAAAACAAACTAAGAAATACTTTAAGGAATTTATGAACTTCCAAAACAAAAATAAAAAAATTTGTTAAGGTAATCAGTGTTAGCACTCTGGCTAGAGAATCAAGGCTACCTCTTGATATTCACTGTTAAAGAAGTAAACTCAAGGGGGAAATGTGGTGAGAGGGCTTAATGTATTATTTTCTCCCTAGTAAGGACAATTTGGGGGATATTCCTGCTACAATATTGTCTTTCAAAGTGGAGGTCTTATAAGTGATTAGATCAAAAAGGTTTTTTTTTGTTTGTTTGTTTTGTTTTTTTAAAAAAACAAAACAAAACAGCATACTCTAGACCTGATTGACAAACTACATATGAATCATCAGAGCTAGCTAACCACATTCTGAGAACTAGAAGGCACTCAAGGGCAAGGTGAGGACCTACAAGCCAATGGAAAACCCTCTTCGTTACAGGGCAGGGGATTAGCCAATGTAAGTTTCATCACTAGAAACGTCCTAGTAGACCTCTTTGGTCATTCTAGCCTGGTGAGTGGGCAATTTGTCTAACATGGAGACAAAAAAGAAGGCAAGGTAATTTAAGGAGAAATGATAACTGGTCAACCCATTAGAGTGTTACAGAGGTAGAGGGGCAGATTAATATGTGGACAAAATAGACCTGACAGAAGTCTTAAAGTCCCATTATGAGCTTTTTCCAAGGTTATATACAACAAGGTCTTTAAATTTGCTCTTTACACGTTTTAGGAAGACATTGTTTAGAAACAAGACAAAGATCAGGGATAAACACATATATTTTAGGAGAAAGATTCATTGACATTGAGGCCTCCAGGGATTCATGCAGGACATATCATATGTTCTATTGCTAAAAATAATACAGAAAGAAAGTGCACAGTGAAATCTTCAACCTTGCATTTGATACTAAAACTTTCAAGGTTAAATACTGATTTCAAGGTAATTACAACAAAATCCTTCAAGGGTTTAAACGGGCAAAAGGGAAAATTAAAATGAAGTCATTTAGCAAGCACTTATTGAGTGCCTATTATTTATGAAGTATTGCTAAAGTTGATTTGGGGGCACTAGGAGATAAGATATAGTCTCTGATCTCATAGAGGGTCACGATCTGCTAGTGGACGTAAATCTATACACAAGAAATTCTGAGAGTGCATGAAGAGCTTAGTGATATTGCTGGAATTTTGGACTGATTTGACTGTAGACTGCATGTGGAAAGAGCCAATGTAAAGATTATGAAACAGAATGTTCATGTTGTTACCGGAAGGGCTGATTTAAAATAACATTTCCACGTGGCCATTTTCTGAAAAGGAAAACCATAGTAACAATCTTTTTTTTAGCCAACTTCCTAAGAAGTTACCAGGAGCCACAGAAGGTTTATAATCCTGTAAGTTACTCACAACCTTGATGCATATTAGACTCACCTCGGTGCTTAAAAAATCAAGCGAGGCATAGATATTGGAACTCAGCCCAGAGATTTTTATTTGATTGGCCTGGGGTGGGGCCTTGGCTCTAAATCTTAAATACTATCCCACAAGAAGGTAATAGCCACTCCACTATAAATATAAATATCCACTCCATTATAGTGGAGTGGCTATTACCTTCTTGTGGGGTGGTATTCAGATTAAATAATACACCACATGTGAAAGCCACAGAGAGGTTCTGGCACATAATAATTACATATTAATTATACAATAACTTCAGTCTCCTGCCCATGTGAAAGAGCAAAGGTGAAGGGTCAAGACCCTGGACTCTGGAATGATGCCCAAGGTGTGAATCTTGGTTCTGCTAATCATAAGTTACATGACCTTGGGGAAGTTGCTTCCCTGTATCTCCAAGTCCTCATCTGTAAAATGATAGCAATAATTATTACGAGGATCTATAAAACTGAGGGTTATATGTGTCTGGCTAAAAAACACATAGCCCTCATCTAATCATAAGGAAACATCAGGTAAAACACCCTACAAGATACCACATGTGTACTCTTCATAAATTTCAATATCATGAAATAAAATAGAAAGATACAGGAAATGTCTAAGATTAAGGAGAACTAAAGATACATAACAACTGAATGCAATAAATGTTCTTGAATTTTCTTTTGCTATTAAAATATTATTGTGATAATTAGCAATTTCTAAATAAGGTCTGCATTAAATAATAGTGTTATCATTATTTTAATTCCCTGATTTTGACAATTGTACTATGCTTATGTAAATTAATTCTTGTTTTTAGGAAATATGCCTGAAGTATTTAGAAATAAAGGAATATTCTATCTGCAGCTTATTCTGAGAGACAGAGGCAGAGAGAGTAAAGCAACTATAGTAAAATATGAACATTTGGGAAGTCTGGATGAGGGACATCCAGAGATACTTTGTGCTATTCTCACAACTTTCCTGCACATCTGAAGTTATATTAAAATAAAGAATTATTTAAAAATTAAGTTCCTGGTCCTAGCACATATTAAGCACTACATGAGAGACAGATAAATATGCATGTGCCAAGGAGGATGAAGGAAATGCATCAAGGTGAGACAGCCCAGGTGAGTGGAGCTCTGCTGAGATACAGTGCACTGGAATTAATCATGCATCTCTCTGTGGACACCGTTCTAGGCATTGCACAGAAACTGTATCTTTGATTTGACTCATTTTTCTTTAAGGAAAGAGCAATTTCTTCTGCCTTTTCAACTCATACCCCACAGTCTCCAGTAAATGTTCTACGAGCTCTTGGGAAGTAAATTGGGGTCCCACTGGGGTCTGAGGCCTGGGAGGCTGATGGGTCTGGGGCCCTAGAGGTTGTCTCGGATAGAACTGGGTAAATAATCAAGTCCACACACTTAGCCAGCTGACGACAATAGGCTAAGGACGCAATGGAGGAGATTTCAGAGCCCAGATCTGATGGCAATGGGGAGGTAATCAGAGGAGAGAGAGGACCACGGTGAGCAAGTCCCAGCAACCGGATAGACATTAGCCCCCTTAGCTTCCCAAACATTTGCCAGTTATTTGTTTGTTTCCTTCTTTGTGGGGGTGTAATTTTATTCTTAAAAGTACTGTTGTAAAAAGTACTGTACAAAGAAATATTTTCTCTTCCCCTATTAGTGGACAGCCTTCTAGTTCTTGCTTCATGCATATTCACACATATAGATCTATGTGTACAAAGTGACATACATCGACTAATATCATACATACCATACAGCAACTCTCACTCGCCCGTATGACATGGACAGAACTCCTCAGCATAAGCATAGACTAATAGCATGATTTCTATCGGCTACGTGGTTGCATTGGTGGATGTGCCATCATTTATTCAACCAGTCCCACACTGAGAGATATTTAGGTTGCTTCAGCTGTGTGATAATTTCTGAGAATCCCAGGGATAGATATGCTTGGGCATATATCTTTTGGTCCTCATGTGATCATCTGATTTAGGAAGTTTCTGCAATTAACTGGGTAAAGGAGCTGGACATTCTAAAAGCGCTTCTGTTTCCTGGCATCAATCTTCCTTCTATTAATATATTTACATCCCCACCCACAGGGAGAGTGTTTGTGTCCTCAAGCCTGTGGCAAAACATTGTTCCTCAGCCTTCTGATTCTTTGCCAACTTACTAAGGAAGAAATGGAATTTCACAGCCTTAATTTGCATTTCTTTTCTTATATTGAAGATAAACACATCTTACAACATTTAATAGCCGTGAACCTTAAAGCACTCATTGTTTTGAAGGCAGAAGTCTTAATCAAAATGATGTCTCTTTAAACTTTCAAAAGCTTATATGCTTTACACTTTCCAGCCTTCAGCATTACTTCCCCTTACCTTTCTTTCAATATGTGAGTGAATTACTCCCCGGCGCCTTTCTTTTAATATGTGAGTATGTGTGTGTCTGAAGCAATCTAGAAACCACTATCTGAAACACAGAATTTAGAGCCAGACTATCCAAGTGTGAATATTGGCTCTGGAATGTACTATATATAAATTGGCCTCTGTTTTCCCATCTATCAAGTAGGCATAATAGTACTTAGCTTCTGTGATTATTGTGTGGATTAGAGTAAATTTATGTGAAGTGTTTGGAGCTGTGTCATGCAGATAGTAAGTCCCTTAAACATGTAGAACTTAATACTTTCCCATAGCGGTTTTAAAAGAAAGATTTTGTTCTTATGTCTCAGTAAAGTAGAGAATGTGCCAACATAATATAGGGTTTTGTTATTAAAATTTTTTTTATCCCAGTATAAAAACCACACTGACCTTTTTTTTTTTTTAAAGAATTCTGAGAAAGTAGGATTGGGCAAAATCTCAGATAAATCTGCGCAAAGAAACACCACATCAGTAAGAGCCTATTTGCTAATTCTAGTAGGATAAAACAGAAAACCCTCACTACACTCACAAATAAACTATGACACTTTAATTATTAAAGATAACAGCCTCATTGGCTTATGGCTAGCAGGTTATATTGAGCTGTCATTTCTTTGAGTACAAAGAGGAAAGAAGAATTATTATGCTACTAATTGGTGGGGATTGTTTTCTACACCAAGGTCATTTTTTTCTATTTAAAATTATTTACTTTTCTTTAACTTCATCTCAAAGCAATACGGCAGCTTCCAATCATGTTTGTATTGATAAAAAGCATTTTCATCTGAAGGTTTACACAAAAGTGGAATCCTTGTGACCCAGAAAAGATAAGGGTCTTGTTGGTGAAGCTACCCAAAAATTGAGACCCCTGAAAAGAATAGATTTGCCCTCATTCCAGAAGTGAATACTGCCCTCTGGTAATGTACAGTACTGACATGCATTGGTATAGCCTATGGGAAAGTGACTGTTCTGACCAAATGGGGTCCCTGCCATATTGCACTGAGCACCAGAGCCTGTGAGAGAGGAGTCAAAGAACAACAAGGAAAGAAAAAAAGACAATGAGATGGGAGGAAAGGTGGATGAAAAACGAGGCCAAAGGTGCATTCAACTTTCCATGGAGAGCAGAAAAGATGAAAGGAGCAAAGGGCAAGGAGGCAGATACACAGTGCGAACATCTGGGAGAAGCAAGGGTCATTGCAAAAATCCACCAGCAGCTGAAGGTAGACAAAAGAGGCCACATTTCTGTGCTTAAATATATGTATCCTCTTTTGGTCTCAGGAAAGATCTATCTGTCCCGTGGTGAGATTGCAGGACCCACCCTTATAAATAGACTTCTTTTAAAATAGGTATGTTAAGCTTAAGTAAAATATTTGAAGTGAGCTTTTTGTTTTTCTTTCTAATAAAAATACACTTTATTGAAATAAAATGAAAATTTCATATGATAAAAAATACCTTTGATGGAATATTTTAATTAAGGAGCCTTGGAAATGGCCTCTTTGCGTGTATCAGTAGTGAATCTAAGTATAAATGTGTTTGCTGGGAAACGAGCTTAGTAGCAGTTGTAAGATATTAAATTTCTTTCAGAATCAATAATTCTTCCTATATATACATTTTAAAATTTTATTCACCTTAAGGCAATTTAGGCATCATAAATTTAAACAGTGTAGACAGACTAAGTTTTTAGGAAACCTACAGAATTTACTTGCAGAGGTTATAGAAAATATTGTATAATTTAAAAGTTGAGATTTTGAAACATGTTGAAATCTCTTATTTTTTAATATTGCTACAGTTTAGTATTCTCTTCTCTAGCCCTGTCTATGAAAGCTTAGAAGACAGCATTTTATCTTTATTTAGCAAACATTGAGCTAAGTATTATACTTTGTGTTACAGACTGAAAGGTGCACACTCCTCCGTCCCCAGTTCTTATGCTGAAGCCCTAACCCTTAATGTGACTCAATTTGGACATAGGCCATTAGGAGGTAATTAAGGTTAAATGAGGTCATAAGGGTAGAGCCCTAATTCAATAGAGGGCTTCCTCTTCTTTACAAGAAGAGGAAGACGCAGGAGCATGTGCATGCAGAGGAGAGGCCATATGCGGACGCAGTGAGATGATGGCCATCTGTAAGCCAAGGAGAGAGGCCCCACTAGAACCCAACCCTGTCAACATCTTGATCTTGGACTTCCAACGAAGAACTACGAGAACATAAATTTCTGTTGGTCAAGCCCCACAGTCCGCGGCATTCCATTATGGCAGCGCTGGTTGACCAATACACGTTGATTTAACCAAAACAAACAGCCACTCCTCCCAGGAACGAATGGTACTAGATAGAGTCATTATTTTTCTATTCTTTGGCATAACAGGAAGAAATTTACACCTGCAAATACATCCTTTAATGAAAAGTTCTTATTCATTTTCTAACTGGCTATGTGGGTGAGAATCTGCTTTCATTTTGAAAGACAGCATAAGAGATGGCAGAGGAAAATCAAAGGAGGTATCAACAAAGATGGGTGACTCCAAGGGCTAGGGAGAAACAGAAAGAAGCAAAAGAGAATGTTACCGAGAGGCTGCAGATTAGAAGTGAAGAGAAGAAGCTGTGCTCCGGAGGCCTCTCTGGGCTGGCTTGTTCTAGGTATTGCCTCTGCTGTTTCCACTGCAGTTCCTATGGGGTGCAGAGCGGGTTCCAGCCAACTGACATGGAGTCAGAATTTCCTCTGACTTTAAAGACTTCCCAATACAACCCTCTCATTTTATTTGTGAGAAAATCTTGACCCTGAGAGTACCTGGGCTACGGTACTCTTCACTGAAAAGCTGTCTAACCTTTTCAAGCCTCAGTTTACTCAGCTATGATAAAAGCATAATAATAAGTAACTTATAATATCATCATGAGGATTTAATGTAATTAAGTGTGTAAACTGGCTAGCATATAGTCACAATAAATTTTAATTGATGCATAAGTTCACCCAGATATTTATGGATAGCATGGTATAAAAGGATAATTTGCATTTTAACAGATGAAATATTGGGAGAATTAATACATAAAAGTAACTCATGACACAATGGTCCAGAAATATCTGGAAAGAATGAAAAGCATAACTTTCCCATTCCTCATTGAATCAGAATGAGTAAAGGCCATGCTGGAGGAACACTGGGATAGCCAGAATTCTGCTGGAGAATAGGAAAGAGTCTGTTTAAGAGCAATTTAGGTACACAAACTAAAGGCATTGTACATGTGAAAGGAGGAGAAATGGGAAAAAAATGGGCTTGGAGCTAGGCTGATTAAATAGTTATTTCAGGGGTGAGAGGTGAGGGTTAAGGAGCTACAGATTAGCCAGCTGTGGTGGTGTGCCCTTGTATCCTAGCTACTCAGGAGACTGAGGCAGGAGGATTTCTTGAGCCCAGGAGATCAAGGCTGCAGTGAACTATGATCCTGCCACTGTACTCCAGTCTCGGAGACAGAAAAAAACTTTATCTCAAACAAACAAAAAACAAAAAACAACAAACAAAAAAAGGTCAGGTGCGGTGGCTCACACCTGTAATCCCAGCACTTTGAGAAGCTGAGGCGGGCAGATCATGAGGTCAGGAGATCAAGACCATCCTGGCCAACATGGTGAAACCCTGACTCTACTAAAATACAAAAAATTAGCCAGGTATGGTGGTGCGCACCTGTAGTCCCAGCTACTCAGGAGACTGAGGCCGGGGAATCACTCGAACCCAGGAGGCGGAGGTTGCAGTGAGCCGAAATCACACCACTGCACTCCAGCCTAGTGACAGAGCAAGACTCTGTCTCAGAAAAAAAAAAATAAGAGAAAGAGAGCGAGAGAGGAAAGAAAGGAAGAAAGAGAGAAAGAGAGAGAGAAAGGGAGGGAGGGAGGGAGGAAGGAACGGGAAGGGAAGGGAAGAGAAGAGAAGGAGGGAACTGAGCTGTGGCAGGTCAAAGATTATTTAAGCTTCATTTAAGGTTCAATGTTGATTAACTTAACTTTCATAAAGAATCTGCACTCAATCTGGAACTAGAGAAAAGGTTTAGGGCTGGCTCTCATATAATCCTCCCATATTAAAGCCACTTGTTCAGCATAATAATTAAAGAGTTGGAATCCCAGCTTCATAGAATAAAGGGTGTATTATTCATTTATTTATTCATGCATTAATTCCAGCAGCATTTATTAGTCAACTACTACTTGCCAAACGAGGTGCTAAGGGAAGACAATAAAACTGCACAGAAAACACAGTCATTTCCTTCAATGACCTGCCCCCTCTGCAAGGGACACCAACATTTGTAACCCAGTCTCAGTTTTCAGTCCCTCAACATGGGCTATTTTGGAAGAGGGTGTATTAGTTGGGATGTAGGTTCATGTATAAGCAAGTCAGAAACTTACTTGTTTTTATGCAATAGTTGGAGCTAGACAATCCAGAGTTGAAATGACAGTTCTGCTCCATGAGTCACCTGGGAAACTAGGATTCCTATATGCTAACTTGCCACCATCACTTGGAGGTTAAATTATGTCACATTGTACATAGCAAGATGAAAAGAGAGGGAAAGGAACAGCACTGTCAATTGCAGAACACATCTAGGAAACTGAACACACAACTTGTGCTCACAATTCACTTACCATAATTGAATCCCATGGCCATGCCTAGCTGCAAGTGAGGCTGGAAGAGTAGGGACACCATGTGCCCAGCCAAAGATCAGGGTTCTCTGACTGAACAAGAGGAGCCAGTAGCAGTCTCTACAACACACAGCAGAAAATATATTAAAGTGCTTACTACATCTGACTTTCCCTAAAGCTCAGTAAGAAATAACAACAGCCACAAAAAACCATTTTTTTTTTGAGACAGTTTTGCTCTTGTCACCCAGGCTGGAGTGCAATGGCATGATCTCTGCTCACTGCAACCTCCGCCTCCCAGGTTCAAGTGATTCTCCTGCCTCAGCCTCCCAAGTAGCTGGGATTACAGGCACCCACCACCACACCTGGCTAATTTTTGTATTTTTAGTAGAGAGAGGGTTTCACCATATTGGCCAGGCTGGTCTCAAACTCCTGACCTCAGATGATCTGCCTTTCTAGGCCTCCCAAAGTGCTGGGATTACAGGTGTGAGCCACCACGCCTGGCCAACACCCAACATTTTAAGCCCTTCCCAAATGTCTTGCAGCTGCTAACCTTGTTCTGCTGCTCCCTGCCCACCTCCCTTGCAAAGAAGATGCCGCTACAGAGCAGATCTCCTCCTGATCTTTTGGGAAGCCCTGCTCCTCCAGCAAAGGAGTCGATCTGGTCATCTCATTCCTCTCTGGGCTTATTGGTTTACCTGTGCAGACAATGTAATAGGACACTCTAGTCCAAGAACCACATTTCACTGAGTCTGAGTTAGAGAGCATGCTAGTGGAGATGGTGCTCAAAAAGGAGAATCAGAGTGGCCATTGGCACACCTTGGGGGTGTCCATGACCAAGTGTGACACATTGCCTCAATGTGACACATTTGAGTGTCCACCTAATGGCTCATTCCCTCTCTCTCTCTCTCTCTCACACACACACACACACACACACTCTCTCTCTCTCTTTCTCTGTCTCTCTCACACAATTCTTCCAAGGACAAACCTGAACTCTTAAAGACTAAATAGCCTACACTGAGAGTCACAAACATGAGTGCTTCTTGAGGGAAGCACACCAAGAGTGAAGCAGACTAGACAATGAGTGTAACAAGCCCTGTCCTAATGGGGAAGCCAGCACTCAGCTCTGGTGGATTTTGATCATATGCGTCTCACGTTTTTATCTCCTGAGTTGCTTCTATTAAGGAAGTTAAAAATTTGGGGATTTTTTAGATGACAAGTCCAGACTTTCAATATGACACCCAAGTAAAAAGTAAATGCTACATAGTAGATCTAAAGGAGTATCCAGCCCAAATCCAACCCAGGAGCCTCCCGTTGGAAACTTCTGTGGTAAGCACCGAAGGAGAGAAACATTTCTTGGGTTGACCTGGCCTTCATAGCACTAAATACCATTAGCATTTCAGTGAGTATTTAGCGTTATCTTCCAGAGCAATGTGCATTTCTACCTTCATTATCCTTCTTTTAAATTGCATCTACTTGACTTAAAATGATCAGCAGGATAAATTTCCAGCTATATACCTCTTATAGCCTCTCCCTCAGCTAAAAAGATCCTAGCAGAAGCTGTGGACTTGCCACCTGTAAAAGCCTGAATAAATTCTTGGACAAGATGCTACACTCCTTCTCAGTCTCTGGGGTGTGTGTGTGTGTGTGTGTGTGTGTGTGTGTGTCTGTATGTGTGTGTGGAGGAGGGTGGTTAGTTCTGCTTTTCTCACAAGATCAGATCATTGCAGCACAGAGCCAATCTGCCCTGGTCCAGGAGCATCCTTTGCCCGCCCTGTGACATTCAGCTTGCATTTGGCTTTGCTTTAGGCCTCATATTTCTGGATTTTCCCTAGAAACCCTGACATGCTTTTCTGAGTTTGACTTTATTGTAAGGCAATAGGAAACAGTTGAAAGTTTTTAAGCAGCGGAGTGACATTAAATAAAACGAATCTAGAAACTGTTGAAGTTGACCTGGGAAGGATAGAAATTGAAGTCAGGGAGATCAATTTGGGGTGTTTACAATAGGATAAGTGTTGAGATACTGAAGTAGATAAGTGGCAGTGGGGAAGGAGAGATGAGAGCATAGGCAAAAAAAAAAAAAAATGTGAAGAGTGAATCTGCAATTTTTGCAACTGTTTTTAAAAGGAGTCCTGGATTTCAAGTCAGGGTGACTAGGATAATGATTGTCACAGAAACAAACCAAATTACTAGCAATATGTGTTTGTTTGCTTATTACATTTTTTATTTGCTTTTCTTCACTTAAAAATAGTAGTACTGGCTGGGCGCAGTGGCTCATGCCTGTAATCCCAGCACTTTGCGAGGCTGAGGTGAGTGGATCACCCGAGATTAGGAGTTTGAGACCAGCCTGCCTAACATGGTAAAACTTCATCTCTACTAAAAATCCAAAGGTTAGCCAGGCGTGATGGTGGGCGCCTGTAATCCCAGCTACTCTGGAGGCTGAGGCAGGAGAATTACTTGAACCCGGGAGGTGGAGGTTGTGGTGAGCCGAGATCGCGCCACTGCACTCCAGCCTGGGTGACAGAGTGAGACTCCATCTAAAAAAACAAAAAAATAGTGGTACTGTCAGTAAATGTTAACAACATTTTCTATTAGTCTGTAATTTTTATGTCTCTAGATTCCAACTTCATAAGCACAGTCTGATTAATCCTCCTGTAAGCTTTGTGAGGTGGGTGGCACTAGTTTTCAGGACCAAATATACGGAAGATGGCTTTTCAAAAAAATTTTAAAAATTCTTGAGCATCTCTTTCATTCTCGCTACAATCTCTTAGACTCTCAATAGCAATTAATAGAGATCAAGCTTGGCATGTACTATGTTCCCAATTATTATCAATAGGTTCTAATTGAGAACATGTGTTCATTTCAGCTGGGATTATTGTCCGGCTGATCACAATGGGGAACATGAAAGGCAGCATCTGGCAGAGTTATTTTCTGACATCCACCTCTCAATCCCATCTTCCTTCATGACTGCTTTTATTCATATGTGAGCCACCAAGATAGAGGGAGATGTGCAACAGTGCTAATGTTTCTATGGGCTCATCAATGCAATCTCTACCTTGCTAGCCAAGCACCATGTACAGGTTCTTAAAGTAGGTGCTAGCTCCATTTATCTATTTTTCCATGACAAATCATCTCCAAATCCAGTGGCTTAAATTATTAATCTACAGTTTGGCTTGTATCCACCCCAGGCGGTATTAGCTGAGATGGCTTGGCTGGGGCTAGAGGATGCCCTTCCAAGATGACTCTCTCACATGGCTGGCAAGTAGGTTCTGGCTGTCTGATGGGATACCAGCTGAAGCTCTTGTCAAAGGTCTCCATTTGTCCTCCAGTTGGTCTCTTCATGAGCAGTTGGCTTGGGCTTTCTTACAGCAGGGACACTTGATTCCAAAAGCAGAAGTTCCAAGAGACAGAAAGTGGAAGTTACAAGTCTCTTGAGGCTCGGGTCTTCATAGGGTAACTTCCTGTTATATTTATAGCTCAGAGCAATCACAGAGCTTACCCAGATTCAAAGGGATAAGATGTAGACCACATTTTTCCAGGGGAGGAGTGTCAAAGACCCGGTGGCCAAATTTAATCCATCGTAGCACACTACAGCAGATTAAATTACACATTCTGAATGAAGGGCACTTTGGCATCTCTGAGTTCAAGAGTAATATATTAAATTGCACCACTGGCCAATAATTGAAGATTATAAATATAGTTTAAATAGATTTTTTTGTAGTCTCCGTACAACCTCTGTGTATACTGATTCTATCATTTACCTCTGATTTGCATTTCTCAAGTGCTGTGCTCTTTTACTCTCACTGTGAATACACTCCCCACTCTTATATCCTGGCTACCAACACTCTGGAATGCTCTCTTGAGCTCTCAAACTGAACAAAGTACCCCTTCTGGGCACCTCTATAGTTTTGGGGTGCTCCTTATCAGAAGACTTATCACAGCATATTGGAAGCTGACTGCTAGTCTGACTTTCCCTCTAGACTGCACGACCCCTGAAGGCAGGAAATCTTGTTCATCTGGTATCTCCAGCACAGAAGATTGCTACTGGTCAGTAGACACTCAATACATATTTGTTGAATGTTTAATTCACATTCTGCCCCACATTTTTGCATTCTTGGAATGCTCTGGAATTATCACTGACTTTTGTGTGTTATTTGATACTGTTAGAACTCATCCTCAGCCTCTCTATCTCTTAACTGGGGAGACTGGGATTTCTACGATGGCCAGGCTGCAAGATGAAAGAAGTGTCGTGAAAGTGCTATGAGAGGTGACAATGAGAAAACTCAGACTGTGTTAAAGATGATTCTTTCCATGATGATTGCGTTAAGACTATATTTAGCATGGTATTTCTCCATGGTTTTCTAAGTAAAGAGAAGCTGTATAATAAGCAGCAGTGACATTAACCAAGCCTCATTCATCTCCATTGGCCCCCTGGACATTTTGAAGCAGGATGTATAAGCCACTCTCCAAATTGATAACAGGTGTCTGATTCCAAACAAATGTCACCAATCTTGCCCTTAATGCATTACGGCAGGACATGATGGAACATTAGTAGAGTGCAGTAGTGCACATTTGGAAAAAGAATGAACATGAAATTTGGTAACACTATCTTATCAGTTGAATTTAAAATGAATATTAATCTTGCTTCTCTGGCACAGGAACAGATGAATCAATGAAATATTTTACTAGATGCTGTGGGTGAGGCAGATTGTCTTCTATTTTAAATAGTGAGGAAACATTGATCACTCCTGGAGAGGCTCTTGCTCAGTACAAAGAAACCCTGACAAGTAATTGAGGTCCTTAGGGGCTGATGTTACTACGGTTTTTATTTCTACTTCATTTAACCACAAAACATATGTTAAGCTTTAAAGATGCTACTCATTGTACACAGAAGACTATGACACAATCCCTACCCCCAAGGATCTGTGGCCAAAGAGTGGGCATGAAGGGAAAGGTGAAGGAACAACGTTGAGAAGGGCAGAGTAGATGGCATGTGGGTCTGGAACCAGAGAGATCTGGAAGCTTCACCTCTTATCCTTAAGTCCTTGCATGAGTTATGTAAATTCAGCCTCAGTTTTCTCATCTGCAAAATAATGTTGATTACAAGCCTACCTACCTGCAGAAGTTTATGGGAAGGATTAATTTACATAAGAAGTGTGGAGCTGTAAGCTCCATGAACGTGAGGGGTAAATCCCTGTCTATTTTATTGTGCTAACCACTGTAGCACAGAGCACACTGCAGGTGATCAGTGATTATTTGGTGACTGGATTGAATGAAAGTGCCTAAGCACTGTACTTGGCACATATTAGCCATTCAATAAATGTTCACCATTAAGATACATAGTGGTACTGCAGCAGTTGTGGTAGTATCAAAGATAAGTAATAGTACCAATAGAGGTTAGTGGTGATGGTAATAATAATAGTGGCATTAGTCATGTTTAATTAGCACAAAAATAAGCATACGAATAGCAAGAGACAAAGCAAAAATTATGTTAGCAATGTTATTGAGGATCTAAAACAGAGCTGCAAGGAGTTACTACTTCATTCAGAAGGTAAGCCTGCTATTGAAGGCTTGTGAAGAAGGCACACGATGACAACTGTGGGAAAAATGGACGAAGAAGTGAGCAGTTCTTAAGAAGCTTTGATTTGGGTCTATTACAGAGTCTATTACAATAAGGACATAGTGCTGAACTAGACTGGAGGCAGGGGAGATGAACAGGAGAAAAGAAGTAAGGGAGAGAATTCAGAGGTAGAACTGAAACCAATTAATTGCACAAATGCAATATGGCAGTCAGAGGAGCCAAATGATTTCATCACCCACATGTGAGTTTCTCCTGCTCCCAGAACAGAACTTCCAAGGTCATAGTATTGTGTATTTTATTCTGTTTAGCTCTTTCCTCACAGAATCACAAGAGCATCACTTCTGTTCTGTATGCCTACTTTGCTCTATCCTCTCCTCCTGCTCTATTTCATCCCACAATTTTAGCCATTTTTAATACTAACAATATAAATTCTTATTACTGGTCCATGGTTTTAAAATAAATAAAGGCAAGATGTCTAAATCATCTCCTTTATTTTTTCACCCAACTTAAGAAATGCCAACCCACAGGCCATTGAAGTCAGTCCCTGACTAGAGTGCAAATGTTTGATTCTAATTGAGATCCTGGCTTTGCCATGTTAAAAGAAAATCTTTACACAAATTAAATTTAGCAAAATTTACTTGAGCAAAGAACAATTCATGAATCAGGCAGCGCTCAGAACCAGAAGAGGTTTGGAGAGCTCCACACAGCAATGTGGGCAGGCTGAGAGCAAAAGAGGTGGCATGCAGAAACAGCTTGATTGGTTACAGCTCAGCATGTGCCTTATTTATACATGGTGTGATGGAGCATTTGCCTTGGACATGGTCAGTTGGCAGCCTGTGATTGGCTGAGACTCAGCTTTCTCTTATGAAAATATACTCTTAACAAAGTTTGTTCACGCCTGTAATCCCAGCACTTTGGGGGACTGAGGGGAGGTGAATTTGAGGCCAGGACTTCGAGACAAGCCTGGCCAACATGGTGAAACCCCATCTCTACTAAAAATACAAAAATTAGCTGGGTGTGGTGGCACACATCTGTAACCCCAGTTACTCAGGAGGCTGAGGCAGGAGGATCACTTGAACCTGGGATGCAGAGGTTGCAGTGAGCTGAGAACATACCACTGCACTCCAGCCTGGGAGACAGAGTGAAACTCCATTTCAAAAACTAACTAACTAAATAAATAAATAGAAGAGCATTTGCAATTTGTTTCAAAAGGAGGCAGCTGTAAGCCAAATTAAATTTAACAATTTCTTCCTTTTTGTCAGTCTTTTTAATTTTGAGAAATTGACTAAAATCTTGGAGATTGACCTCACTCTCTTTCCCATGATAATGGACTGGTTTTGTCACAATATGAAATTCAGAATTTACCATGTCAGGTTAGTTGAATGTATCTTTATGTTCTCTTTGTGTGTGTGTGTTTAATTCAAACCATAGTGAGGCCATGTTATGTATAATGGGTGGCAGTATATGAACATTTAAAACTCTTGAGAGGATATGGCACACCAGGGAGAATATTATGATGGCTCTCAGGAGGATAATACTAAGAGACTGAAATACACTCCTTAACAGGAGCCCCCAGAAATCAAACTAATTAAAATCAAATACAGTCATGCGCTGTATAGCAGTGTTTCAGTCAATGATGGACTGCATATGATGGTGGTTCCATACAATACTGTATTTTACTATACTTTTTCTATGTGTAGATATGTTTTGATATGAAAATACTTACCAATGTATTCCAATTGCCTATAATATTCAGTACAGTATCATGCTGTGCAGGTTTGTAGAGTAGAAGCCACAGGTTATGCCCTATAGGCAAGTGTGTAGTAAGCTATACCATCAAGGTTTGTGTAACTACACTCTATTATGTTCACAAAATCATACAATGACACATTCTTCAGAATGTATCCCCATGGTTAAGGCACACATAACTGTATATAAAAAATGTGCCAGGAGAAGAATCTACTTGCTTTAGCGAAGTAGCTTGTATGTTGGTTTCTTGCAATCGAATTTCTACGAAATCAGATTTATTTATCCAAGTGCAGCAGGAGGAGTTAGCTGTTGTGCACATTCCCCCTACTGTTTAGCCAATAGATAGCCCAAAGAAATCATGTTATCTATAACAACTTCAGCATGAGAATTTAAAGAAGCTTTGTGGGCAGCTATAACTTTTGCAGTAAAGTTGTCTATAATAGCTAATATTTGAGACATATTTCTAATCATAACTTTATTTACATTTATGCCATACCAAGGAAGGAGCAGTCTACCAAAAGATGACCATTTAAAGGGATTTTGTGCCTGCTGGCAAATTTCTCTTTATTTCATAGTGAAAATTAACACGTATAAACTAATGTTCAGTTTCCAATTGATTATGGAGTGACAATGGTACTGTTAAAATCCCTAATCCACATTGGTCCCTTTTTTTCCACTTACTGAGACATAGAGTTGACAACACATATGGTTAATTATTAAATTCTGCGTAGATTAAAAATATTCTGTACATGGGCACAACAGACAGTTACGTGAAGATTCTGTGGGCCAGCAAACTACGTACCAGACCTCAGAAGATCAAACTGCTGATAAAACCAGTTCTCACTCCAAAGACCCAGCAGATCAAATACAAATTCCAATATTAAGCTCAGAGCAAATGAAAGAAATATTTCCTGAACAGGATGATCAACCCTATGTAGTAGACAAGTTGGCAGAACCTCAGAGAGAAGAGCCCATCACAGAGTTCTCTGTGGAATGCCTTGTCTGTTAGGGGTCATCAGTAGGGAAGCACAAGTATTATTTGTCAAAGGCTCCATTATTGAATAATCATGTGTTTGGAGGCTAACAGATAAGGAATTGGAGTTATAAATTTGTCTTAAAACTCTCAAATTATCTTTTTTGCTTGTTTGTTTTCTTATTCAATGTATGGCATAATTTAACTACAAAACCCTTACTAGGGGCAGGGCGCGGTGGCTCACGCCTGTAATCCTAGCCCTTTGGGAGGCCGAGGCGGGCGGATCACCAGGTCAGGAGATCGAGACCATCCTGGCTAACACGGTGAAACCCCGTCTCTACTAAAAAAAATACAAAAAAATTACCCGGGCTTGGTGGCGGGCGCCTGTAGTCCCAGCTACTTAGGAGGCTGAGGCAGGAGAATGGCGTGAACCCCGGAGGCGGAGATTGCCGTGAGCCGAGGTCGCGCCACCGCACTCCAGCCTGGGCGACAGAGCGAGACTCCCGTCTCAAAAAAGAAAAACCAAACCAAACCAAACCAAACCAAACAAAACAAACCCTCACTAGGTTTTGCCTACTCTAAGAATTAAGGAATCTAAAATACCTGAATCTAAAAACCTAACTATAGAAAGTACCAAATGTGCAATTTGAACAAATAGTCATACTTGAAATATCAGTGAAATTCGTTATGGGGTGAACCAGAGAACCTCTAACATCATTTAAGAATTCAGGTTTAATGCGACATATCCAACATTCAAGTAAGTTCCCAGTGGAAGCTATACATTATGAAATCTTAATTGTTGCATAATCTTGCCAAGTATAAATAGAAAAGAAACACAGGGCAAAGAAAAAAAGGAACAAAGGTTTTACAGTGACAGAGGAGATAAATCTTGATCTGTGATCTTGGGAAAGCCATCCACATCTAGAATGCTGTCTGCTTCTGAAAATAAACATCATGGTCAGTTTTACCTTGAGGTTTCCAATGAGTATACAGTTTTAAGAATCCAAAGGGGCTTTATTAAGCATAAGTCCCTAAAATTTTGCTGCAGAGAAGAACTTGGTACAGTCCCTTCGAATGGAGTTTAAGGGCAACATTTTTCTGATGTCTTTTCCAAAGGACACTAACTCTGGGATCTAGATCATGAAATTTCTGGTGTCACCATTTGGTGGGTCATGAAGGGCTTCTTTTACCTGGTGAAGATATACTTTGCCTTAATGTACTAAAGCTTTTCCATACTGAGTCATGTCAGAGTTTGTAAGAGCAGGTGACACATGAGGTTCTATTATTAGGAGAACAGGCCTTCTAGTAACTATTTTATAAAAGGTCAATCTATGTTTTCTAGTGGGAGTGGATCTGATCACCATCAATTGGTAATGCTTTTAACCAAGGCAATCCAATTGATTCAGTTAGCTTTGTCAAATGTTGTTGTGTTTGTAATATTTTGTTTATCTGTTTTACAACTTGCCCGAAGAAACCAGTACCTCCAACACTGAAGATTTTTTCAGTAATGTTCCATAAGAGAAACACATTTTCCAATGACCTTTCAGCTGCTGTTATAACATTGGCCTTCCTGCCTGAGAAAGCTTCTCTATAACCAGAAAGCATGAATTGAAGCCGAAAATTGAATGAAATCCATCTGTAAGTGTTTAAATAATCCAGCAGGTACCAGAAATGTATCACCTGAGGTTTTTGTTGTCTTATCAGAATTATGAGTTTGAGAAAGAAAACATTGGTTATAAACCAGTCTAGCAATTTTAGAACAGTCACCACACTATTTATTTCACAACTTGTGTAATTTTATCTACCCCATGATAAGTCACAGAGCTTAATGGAAGATTTAAGGACCAGTCAGCCATTTGGGTTCTCTATGAGTCCACGCTTAACACTAGATTTACATGCTTTTGAATACAAGTTTTGTTTCTCAAATTCAGGTGTTTATCATAGGTAATTTGACTTGGGTCAGTCTTATAAAGTTCATTCAAATTGCATATGTTAACAATTTCAGTACTGGCTGGCAGCATAAAAATCTTCTGAAGCTTTTCCTTGATATTCACTTAGTTCTCATTCTGTTTGATGTTGGGCTAGCAGATGTATGAACCAATCAGTTTCTTCGTTACAGTTCTGAGAATTATTACTGAGATGAGTGGTATGATCTTAAAGTTGTCAGAAACCTGTACTTGTCAAATTCCTTTCCATGAATCCCCTTGAAGACAACGCATGTCAGATTTATAGTTGTTTGTAATAGCATTCAGGAAAAGACTAGAGTAAAACAATTAATTATTTGTGAATAATAATACTTAAAATTGTCATGGCTAAAGATCTAATGACAATTTACTATAATAATGATGCAATTGACAAGGAGATTTAATTATTTCTGTGATACACAATGTTTTAGGAAAATACTTAGAATTATGACTCATTGCATACCAAGACTATCAGATTTCTGTGAATTTTATACAATTTATGAAACACACATTAATAATACATCAATACAAATATGACTCAAAGAATGTTTAGCATTACTCATTATTTGACAATGCTTCCCATATAATTTAATATATTAAATTAGCCCAATTAGCTTAACATATCTCTTTTCTATAAGGAAAGATATCCTTTTGAGATGTTCTAAGGGTCCATCTCAAAAATTCCAAAGTTAATTTGAAGTCAAGAAAAAGACAATTTATAATTGGATTTTTGAAAGTTTGTCAAAATATCAAGGGTTTAAAACATTTGATCAAAATAAGATTACAGGTAACTGTAAAATAATAGTCATTTGTGGCCTGGCGCAGTGACTCATGCCTGTAATCCCAGCACTTTGGGAGGCCGAGGTGGGTGGATCACGAGGTCAGGAGATCAAGACAATCCTGGCATCCTGGCTAACGTGGTGAAACCCCGCCTCTACTAAAAATACAAAAAATTAGCCAGGTGTAGTGGTGCACATGTCTGTAGTTCCAGCCACTTGGGAGGCTGAGGCAGGAGAATCGCGTGAACCTGGGAGGCGGAGGTTGCAGTAAGCCGAGATTGCACCACTGCGCTCCAGCCTGGGCGACAGAGTGAGACTCTGTCTCAAAAAATAATAATAATAAAAATAATAATAGTCATTTGTTTAACCAGATGGATAATTGAAAGACTTCAAAGGCAAATGCAGAAAGTTACATAGTTGGAGAAAAACCTTAACTCTGCAGAAACTGTACTGGTTCTCTAGAGAAGCACAGGTTCTGGGTCCATAGTTCTTATACATAAAATTGGCTGAAGTTCCAGATGCAGGGGTTGTAGTCTCCTTCAATCAAGACAAACTGATGATTCCCTGTATTCTAGTAACCTTACCCACCTATTCTGAACCCAGCCCAGTTTTGGTCTGATCTGTCAGAAACCCGAGGCCTTCCCTACAAGACCCAGACCTGTTTCTGTCACCACTTCTGAAGCCAGTACAGACTTTTTTATTTTACAAATAAATTCAGAGGGATCAAAACACATATTTGTGGAACTCAAATCTGAGAGAGAACTCACTCATGACCCCAGAGGGTACTTTTGTTTGGTTACTTGCTGCTTCTGGGGTGGGGGTCACTGAAGGTCTACTTTGGATCCTACTTTGTTTTCTCTCTTTTTTTTTGAGACAGATTCTCACTCTGTCACCCAGGCTGGAGTGCAGCGGCATGATCTTGGCTCACTGCAACCTCCGCCTCCTGAGTTCAAGCAATTCTCCTGCCTCAGCCTCCTGAGTAGCTGGGATTACAGGTGCACACCACCACACCTGGCTAATTTTTTGTGTTTTTAGTAGAGACGGGGTTTCACCGTGTTGGCCGGGCTGGTCTCAAATTCCTGACCTCATGATCCGCCCACCTTGGCCTCCCGAAGTGTTGGGATTACAGGCGTGAGCCATCGCACCCAGCCTTGGATCCTACTTCTAATGATGACTTATTAAAAGAAAAACTTTAGACAAATTCAGCACAACAAAATTTATTTAAGCAAAAAACAATTCATGAACCAGCCAGCTCTCAGAAACATAAGAGTTTCAGAGAGCTCCACCCCAGCATGTGGGCAGGCATTATTTATAGATAGAAAAAGGAAGTGATGTAAAGAAACAACTTGATTGGGCTGGGAAATGATGTAAAGAAACACCTGTAATCCCAGCACTTTGGGAGGTCGAGGTGGGAGGATCACCTGAGGTCAGGAGTTCAAGACCAGCCTGGCCAACATGGCGAAACCCAGTCTCTACTAAAAATACAAAAATTATTCAGATGTGGTGGTGCATGCCTGTGATCCCAGCTACTTGGGAAGCTGAGACAGAAGAATTCCTTGAACCTGGGAGGCGGAGGTTGCAGTGAGCCGAGATCATGCCACTGCGCTCCAGCCAGGGTGACAGGGAGAGATTCCATCTCAAAAGAAATAAAGAAAAAAGAAAAAGAAAAAAGTAAAAGAAAAAAAAGAAACAGCTTGATTGATTACAACTCAGCATTTGCCTTATTTGAGCATGGTGTGATGAGACTTTTTTTTTTAGAGAGACATAGCCTGATCAGTTGTTAGCCTGTGATTGGCTGAGACTCAGCTATCTGTTCCAAGATATATTATTAAGTTAGTTTGCAGTTTGTTTACTTACTGTTAGGTTGCAGTTTTCTATGTACCAGGGCAGATTTAGGAGAAATTTAACGTAACTTAATAGCCATAAAGAAACAGTGCTAGCAAAAGATGGGACTATCCAAGATGTTCTGCACTAAATTGCAAGTTAAAAGGGGATTCGAAGGTAAAATGGAAATAGGGAAATACATTTCCACAGATTTTATTCTGGGTTACATTTGAATAATCCTTTATTTCTTTTTTTTTTTTTTTCTGAGATGGAGTCTAGCTCTGTCACCCAGGCTGGAGTGCAGTGGCACAATCTCGGCTCACTACAAGCCCTGCATCCCGGGTTCACGCCATTCTCCTGCCTCAGCCTCCCGAGTAGCTGGGACTACAGGTGCCCACCACCACACCCGGCTAATTTTTTGTATATTTAGTAGAGACGGAGTTTCACCGTGTTAGCCAGGATGGTCTCGATCTCTGACCTCGTGATCCACCCACCTCGGCCTCCCAAAGTGCTGGGATTACAGGCGTGAGCCACCGTGCCCAGCCTGAGTAATCCTTTATTTCATGAATAGTTGTTTTAGAGTAATATGAATTACAGCATGTTAAAACATCAGTAGCTGGAAAAGGTGGAATTTCACCCTTATTAGTCAGTTACACTTTAGCATGAGTTCGTTTGTCAAATTATCAAGTTAGTCATTTAGTTTGTGCAGAGGAAGAGAAGATAAGAAAGAACAAAAAGCTAATTTTATCCATCTGTAGTCGTGCCTGAGAATGGCCTTAGATTATGGAGGGCTGGGCAAAAGGCCAATGAGCACTACCCTCATATGCTCTATCTGGATGAGGCCAAAGACCATCCATCCCTCGTGGCCCAGATAAAAGACCCCCCTATGATCATCTCCCCCACACCCAGTAAATCATTCCTCCTCTGAAATCCTAGGAGGTTTTATTTACATCTCTTAATGATATGTATAATCATTTACTTTGTATGATGGTTATTTGTTTGTATATGTTACTGTCTGCATGTATGTAAATATTTTTACATGGATTATGTGTCCTATGAGAGAATAGCCGTAACCAGAATCCACTTGTGATTCCTCTTCATCGTCTTCATGGTGTCTTACGTAATCCCTTTCTATACACGCGCTCAAAATATATTTAGTGATTGACTAAATAAATCATTTTTGAGAACTCTATCCACCTGCGAATTTCCTTTGCTTTATCCCTTTTATGATTTCTTTAGCAGTCAATTTTAAAGTCATACTCTAGACAGTTTAGATTGCAGGGCATAACAAATAGAAAAATTATACATAATTTTCTTTCCCGTTCATTTCAAATTGTTATGTGTAAATCCACACAGATACACATGCATCTATAAAATCATAAAACATGAAAATGCTCTTGGCTTCATTTTCCTTATTCCTGAACGCCTGTGTTAATATCTATTCATGAAATAGAGGCAGCAGGTGAAAATTCACAAAACACCTCTACACATTCGCGCCAAAGCCAGAGTGTAGACCCTGGGTATTACAAACTCCAAGTCAGTCTTTCAGGAAAAGCATCAGCTGGTTATCCAGGCCATCATACAAACTGGGCTTTTCCTTTTTATTTTTTATATGCTTTTTTTGCATTATAGTTTGAGGCTGATGTATAGTGGGAAATGATAAAATTCAGGAGGACTCTCCTGTTGAATGATAAGCATATTTTCTTTGATTCGCTCTGAGACAAAATTTTCAAATTCATTTTGAGATCAAGATTTTAATGTCAATTATTACAGAAAGGTTCTAAAGAATGACTCATCCTGGATAGCATTCATTTTGTAATTCCAGTTCATAGATAGGGCTCTGTTTTCAATGCAGTCTATGTGTCTCAGCCGTATACTCCAAGGCAAACAGCAAACCTCATTTCAAAGGTATAAATGCTCCTCCAGGCTCTAATCTCTTCTGTGTAATGGAGCATTTGTTTCTCTTCAATGAACAGTAAACCTGTAATTCCCTTTAATCCTAAGTGAGGCTTGAAGAGCGAGGATTTCAGTTATGAACTCTCCCACCTACCTTCTATGGGCTTTTCATAGTCACGGAAGACCCTTCAGAATTTTCACAAATCCCAGAATATCTGTCCAGTTAGTAGCTAAAAAGATGCATCAAATAGAGTTGAATCTAAGTCAACTCCATTATCTAGGGACTTATGAACTGTGCTCAGATTTGGTTGGAATTTGTGACAGGCTGATGTCTGATCCCACACAACACAATTCTAAAGCATTTATGGTTAGAATTTATCTAAAATTGTAGATACAATGAAATGTATCTTCATATAGCTATGGATATGGATAAAATAAATAAAAATATGGAGAAAAGCTTTTCTGATAAAATGCCCTCCACCACTCTAAGCTTTGCAGAATTCCTAATACAAGGAAACATAGAAATCTACTAGCAGATGAGAATAAATTTTTTAATTAAATCCAGCAATAGCAGGAAAGTAAGGGAAAAGAAGGAAAACAAGTACTTAAAAAGATCTTTTGCCCTTGGCAAATTTAAAAAGGAAATTGTCATTTTCTTTTGAGATAACATTTCTAGGCCAAAGACATTTTTTACAAGCCTGTTCCAAGCATATTTTAACTCTATGTTAGGGAATTTTGAATATTAGAACAATCCAAATTTTCTACTGCTTTGGGGCCAAGAGACTTAAATATTTGGGAACAATGTAGTTTCCATATCTTGTTCATCAAATAGAGGCCTTTGTGTGACTTTTGATTTGATCCCTGCACAAATTTACCTTTCTCACTACGAAGCTTGGGAAATTGAATCGTGTGTGAAATTTATCCACCAGTGTCTTTATGTTACAGATCTCAAGTAATTCTTCTATTGAGTTCTTCAGTGCAGCAAATGCACCATTCTACTCTAACAATGATCCTCTGGAAATGATTTTTTTTTTCTAAATTTTAGTCCAAAGTAATGACATTAGCAGTGTCAGTGAAGGATTAAGAGGAAAATATATTTTATCAATAATAAATTGCTCTTTTTCTTTTATAGATATGAATTAAATACTTATTGCGTATAGCTACTAAAATTTAATTTTAGTGAAACACAACTCACAGAAAGACATGGAGTTATTATAAACTGGGGAAGATGGAGTTTGGTTTCAGTTTGATCTTTCTAATTTCCTGCGCTAACCACTGATTGATTTCTCTTGGCACAGAACTAGACATGCAAGATACTTCCACTTGGGTGTTAATTAGAATCTTTACCTTGGGTGTGCTTCTAACAGTGTTTGCATATAACCCTTTCCTAATAGAAAATGTCTGCAATTTTAAAGCATTCTTACTTATTATAGATGAAGAGAGAAAGGGGAAGGGGAAGAGAGGACCTGCAGATGCACAAGCGCGGGCAAAGGTAATTAGGATGATTAGGAGGAAGGTGTCTTTGGACAGAGCTAAATCGGTAGTTAGGGAATAAAAGAAAGGTAATTTCTGGTCCAGGATGGAAATTAGAACATATGATTTAATTACTCTGCTCTTACAAATGCCAGTTGAAGTGACCCAAATAATAGGGTAGGGGAGAAGTGCAAATGAACCCTGGCAACAATGGAAGAGTGTCACTTACCCTCAGAGACGTTGAGGAAATCACAAAAGATGTGGTGCAAGAAAGACAAAGGGGAGAGGAGAACCAGTAAACTGGAGACTCCATGCTTTCAGGGAAATGACTGTTTGTGTGTAGTGAGCGGAC
Source organism: Pan troglodytes (assembly GCF_028858775.2). Taxonomy (NCBI): domain Eukaryota; kingdom Metazoa; phylum Chordata; class Mammalia; order Primates; family Hominidae; genus Pan; species Pan troglodytes. Next base: position 33,418,340 of record NC_072412.2, read on the forward strand.
TCTTGTCTTGGCAAGACCATCCTAACAAATTTTGGAAAAAATGTACTGCTTAAAAGAATGAATAAGAGAATAAGATAAGATGGCACTTTTAGAATAATTTTTATTTTTAGTTCTGGGGTACATGTGCAGGATGCGCAGGTTTGTTACATAGGTAAACGTGTGCCATGGTGGTTTGCTGCACCTATCAACCCATCACCTAGGTATTAAGCCCAGCATGCATTAGCTATTTTTCCTGATGCTGTCTTTCTCCCAACCCTAGCCCTTGACAGGCCCCAGTGTGTGTTGTTCCTCTCCCTGTGTCCATGTGTTCTCATTTTTCAGCTCCCACTTCTAAGTGAGGACATGCAGTGTTTTGTTTTCTGTTCCTGCATTGGTTTGCTGAGGATAGTGGCTTCCAGCTTCATTCATGTCCCTGCAAAGGACATGATCTCATTTCTTTTTATGGCTGCATAGTATTCCATGGCATATATGTCCCACATTTTCTTTATTCAGTCTATCATTGCTGGGCATTTGGGTTGATTCCATGTCTTTGCTATTGTGAGTACTGCTGCAGTGAATGCACTAGGTACTGAATTCCAGAAAACATTTGATAATTAAACGTGCATGTATTTTTTAATAGAATGATTTATATTCCTTTGGGTATATACCCAGTAATGGGATCGCTGGGTCAAATGATATTTCTGGTTCTAGATCTTTAAGGAATCACCACACCATCTTCCACAGCGGTTGAACTAATTTACATTCCACCAACAGTGTAAAAGCATTCCTATTTCTCCACAGCCTCGCCAGCATCTGTTGTTTCTTGGGACTTTTTAATAAAGGCCGTTCTGACTGACATGAGATGGTATCTCATTGTGGTTTTGATTTGCATTTCTCTAATGATCAATAATGTTGAGTTTTTTTTCATATGTTTGTTGGCTGCATTAATATCTTCTTTTGAGAAGTGTCTGTTTATGTCCTTTGCCCACTTATTAATGGGGTTGTTTGTTGGTTTGTTTTTCTAAATTTGATCCTACAGAAAAAGAAGGCTGAGAAATGTGCTGGATGCAGAATCTCAGTGGGATACTATGTAATAGTAATAGTAACAACATCTAACACTGATACAGTGTTCAGTATGTGCTGGGCACAGATTAAGTGTTGTATAGATATTAACTCAATCATTGCAACAAACCTGTAGGTGAGTACTGAGATTATCCATCTGTAAGGATTAGGAGAAACCAAGTCTTAGAGGGGTTAAGTGATCATGATAGGCTATAAGGAAAATATATGACTGTCTCTCTGGACAAATAGATTCAATCCCAAATAATTAGAACTTAAAAGAGCTCTGAATTATATGTCAGTTATTTAATAGATATCCTGTAATAAGCAACCAGTTAGAAAATACTACGGAGAAAAGAACCCCTTAACAATAACAACATAAAATGGTAAGAATAAATTTAATAAGAATATGGAGGGTGTATAATGAAATTATGCAATTTTACTGAAGGACATAAATAAACCCATAAATAAAAAGAGGGGGATAACAAGTCCTGTATGGGAAGACTTAATGTTATAACAATATTTCTTCTCCATTTCTAGTTAGTCCATAAATTAAATGTACTATTAATCAATATCTGATTATAATTTTGAGGAGAGGACAGACTTTAATAAAAGTATCTCTTTTGTTTTTAATTACAGAAATAACACACAAATGCATAATCTAATAATTTAAAAACCCTGTATTATGGAATTTGACCTTACTCTTGCTCATCAGTCACCTTTCCCATGAAAGTGCAGAACATATGTGCATTATCTGTGTAGGTATTGAAATCATGAAGAATATTGGGAAGTAGAGTGGTGGCAAGAAAGACAATATTCCAGGCACTAAATTCCAGACAATATTTGATAATCATATCAAGGAGGAAGAACAAGGAGGTTACAGAATCTGAACATATGATAATAGTCTTTGAAACAACTGAGTATTTTTTTAGGCAAGAGAGATGAAAAATGACATAAAAATTGCTAAAGAAGTTGAAGGTATTTATCTCTAGCTGGAAAGGAGGCCGGGACATAATTCATAGTTTATGCCTCTTAGTGCTATTTTATTTTATAACTATATATTCTCATTACTTTGATGAAAATAAAAATTAATTAAAATATCACTGGTGAAAAGCTGGATGCATTTGTCAATAGAATGTTATCATAATAATGTTAGATGATAAAATGTGGTTGGATTGCTCAACAAATAGTGCTAAAATAAATCGCTAACCACTGAGGGAAACACAGTTAGATATTTACTTCAAATCAAATCCCAAAGATCATTGCATATTAACCAAAAGTTTAAACATTAAAATAATGAAATGAGTAGGAGCAAATATAGCTAAATATTTTCATGATCTTGGAATGAGAAAGGCTTTCATCCGCTTATCACCATAGAGAGCAACCCAAAAGAAATAAAATCAAAAATTAAAAAACAAAGAATAAATGAAGAAAATATGTCTGCAATATAAGACAGATAAATGCTATTTAGAGATTAAGAATTGTTTTAAATCAACAAGAAAAACATGGACACCTCAATTAAAAATCAATAAAGAACATAAACAGGCAATTCATAAAGAAATGGGAACAGCCAATAAGCGTTATTTCTGAAAGTTCAGCATTGCTAGAACTCAAGGATATATACACTAAAACCATTATATGCTATAATTTGCATCTGAAAAAAATTTTAAATGTTTTCAAATAATATTTTCTCGTGCTGGTAAGTGCAGGAAAATGGACATTCTTGTACATTTCTGGTTGCAGTTATGGACACAAGAAGAAAAGGGCAATTGTCTTCCCCTAATATTTTACATGAGCTTTAAATATTTGCTAAATCAATGAATTCATTAATAAAAGTATTTTTAAAGAATGAGGATATAAAAACTAATTTGAGCTTTATAAAAATTAACTTATAACAGACCCATTGTGTGAACCAGTACATAAGATTCTTGATATATCTTGTGTAATCTTTGCAATGAGGAGGGGACAATTTTTCTTTTTTTTTTCTGGAGGCAGGGTCTCGCTCTGTTGCCCAGGCTGGAGTGCGGTGGTGCAATCTCAGTTCATGGCAACCTCTGCCTCCTAGGCTCAGGTGATCCACCTCAGCCTCTCAAGTAGCTAGAATTACAGGCGTGTACCACCATAGCCAGGTAATTTTTGTATTTTTTTTTTTTTTTTGTAGAGACTGGGTTTCAGCATGTTGCCCAGGCTGGTCTCAAACTCCTGGGCTCAAGCGATCCACCCAGCTTGGGCTCCCAAAGTGCTGGGATTACAGGCGTGAGAGACCATGTCCATCCAAGGAGATGATTTTTCACCCACTGGAATTCCTCTCACGGAAAGCACAGCTCATTTGTGTATTTGCTTCTTTCTTAACTGCTTTTACATTAAATACTCACATAACTGGTCACAAAATATAATCATTAAACTCATCTGATGAGGCATTTTCTCGTTTTTAACCTTGAAGTGAACAGCAGGCATATAGAAAGTGAGATAGAAATAAAGAGCAGTCACAACAGTGATCAGAGACTGACAGGGCTCTTATTAATATCAACCAATCTCACACAATGATGAACCTGAGATTTTTTTTTTTTTCTTAACCAGTGAAAGAGGCCGGCGCAGTGGCTCACGCCTGAAATCCTAGCACTTTGGGAGGCTGAAGAGGGCAGATCACTTGCAAAAGTAAGGAGTTTAAAAGCAGCTTAGCCAACATGGTGAAACCCTGCCTCTACTAAAAATACAAAAAAATTAGGGCTGGGCTTAGTGGTTCACACCTGTAATCCCAGCACTTTGGGAGGCCGAGGTGGGCAGATCAGCTGAAGTCAGGAGACCAGCCTGGCCAACATGGTGAAACCCAGTCTCCATTAAAAATAGAAAAATTAGCCAGACGTGGTGGCATGCACCTGTAATCCCAGTTACTTGGGAGGCTGGGGCAGGATAATCGCTTGGATCCGGGAGGCAGAGGTTGCAGTGAGCCAAGATTGTGCCACTGCACTTCAGCCTGGGTGACAGAGCAAAACTTGGTCAAAAAAAAAAAAAAAAATGAAAAAAGAAAAAAATTAGCCAGGTGTGGCAGCAGGTGCCTGTGATCCCAGGTACTCAGGAGGCTGAGGCAGGATAATCGTTTGAATGGTGGAGGCAGAGATTGCAGTGAGCCGAGATCTTGCCACTGCACTCCAGCCTGGGTGACAAAATGAGAAAAAGAAAGAAAGAAAAGAAAAAAGAAAGAAAGAGAAGGAAGGAAGGAAAGAAAGAAAGAAGAAAAAGAAAGAAAGAAAGAAAGAAAGAAAGAAAGAAAGAAAGAAAGAAAGAAAGAAAGAAAGAGAAAGAAAGAAAACAGTGAAAGAACTGAGCTTCCCATGAGACAACGTAAGAGCACAGTATGAGAGTGTGGAGTCTGAGGCGGAAAGACTGTGAGGACATGACCTGGGAATTCTCAGAAATCGTGGGAAGGAGTTTGGGATTTTAACGGCCCTGGATAATTATCCAGATCCTCAATGCCACAATAACAAAGACTGCATTTTGTAATCTTAACATTTTTATTATTCTTGTTTTTCATTTGGTGTGCACTTTTTTTTTTTGCATCTAAATAATATTCTTTACCTTGAAAAGTACAAACTAGCAAGGGCAAACATTTACGCAGGAAATATTTCCTGCAGAGCATTTTATGATCCACTTACATTACTAGATGCATTTTCCATTTTTCTATATAAAGATTTCATTTAGCACCCTAAGCCTACTTCCATTTCTTAATACTCCCCCGTGTTTAACGCTTGGCCTCCTTAGCTCATTGGTTGGCTGTGGTTTGTTTTGTTTTCTTTTAACAAATTGGAACCCAAGTCCTAGATCCTAGTGCTTGCAGTTTGATGCCATAGTGGCCTCATACTGTGGGGTGGAGTGAATGCTTATTGGCTTTCCATCAAGCTACAGTTAGCCACCAACCCCCATACACACCCCAACTGATTACCTAGGAGGGTGTAAACTCTGAGGTTAATTAGACACCATTCACCTGGGAATAATTACCAAGTCAGGTGACCTTATAAACAATTCACAACCTTCATTCATTGGTGGGACTCAAAACGCACTATTTGGTTTCTCATAGGTTAATTCAGTCCCTTGATTCTTAAAATCCTTCATGGTTAGTTTGTAAATTAATCAAACTTCAAGGTCACTTTCCATTTACCTTTGTTGATTTCATAGATTATTTGATTACCTGAAGTTGCTCAAAGACCTAAAAAGACTTATGAATACTAGGTGTTTTGAATAAGATAATAATGGCAATGAAAGGTGCAATTTCTGTAGGGAAAAAAGCGATAGTCATACATTTTTTAATTAAAAAAAATCTGTTTTTTAATTGAAGAAAAAGAGTGACTATCCCACAATAAAAAGGCCTTGAAAGAGCCTAGCCAAACCTGAACTGTCAGAATAGTTCTCAAGCAGACTTTGTTTAATTTATAAGTTTATAAATTGTATCACTGCCCCTGCCTTTTCTTTCAAGGCCACAGTCAATGCCTATAAGATAAGAATCATAAGTTCCCACAGAGAATCACAAGCAACCAGAGACCTTTGGGGATCTCTTTCCTTTCTGAGGCCAGAGTCTCTGTGTGCTTAAGGGAGGGGACAGGACGGGTTTGTGGAGCCGCCAGAGGTAGCCTCTTGCTTGCTGTATTTCACCTGACGTGTTGTAGATGTAAAACCATAACTGTTCCTCCTCCAGTAAGACAGTCCATTTGCTCAGTTTCTAACAGATATATTTTCCCACTTTCTAGCATTTATCATCCTTATTCCACAATGTTTTATAACAATTGCACCCCAGGCTGTATAGATAACCTGAATAAAATATGTTAGTTTGACAATCTTTAAAATTATGACTTTCAGGTGACATGTGTGTGCACATATCCTAGCATCTTACAGAAATAGGCCTCGATGCAGAGAAGCAAAGTGTCTGCATGGGACAAAAAGGAACTTTTGACTTTAATTTCTTTATACACTTGTTCTTGCTCAGAATGGTACATGTGTACACATAGGCCACAGGGTAGTACAGAATTCTCTTTTCTGGTCCTCCAGACATAATGAGGCATGCCTGAGTTCTAGAATGAAGACAGTTATGACCACATTTACCCATTCATTTAGTTTTCATTCAGTTCTTCATGGCATATTTATTGAGCACTTACTTTGTGTCAGGCAGGATGGAAAGTACAGGGGACATAGAAAAGATCAAGGAGGATGAGAAGGATAAGGCATCTTCCGTAGCAGAGTTTACATGTCTATATAGGAGTCAGACAATTCAAAAGTGTGGAAATAAATAGCCAAGAATAATTAAGCTTATAGTAAGGAGTAAGAAAGAGAGTTCTAAGGCAAAGGGTATCTTGGATGGGTGGAGGGTCAGAAAAAGCCTTCCCAAAGAAATGGTATTAAAGCTGAGACCTGAGGAATTGAAGAAATAAAGGAGCCAGTCACACAATTCTAACATATTTTAGTAGCAGAACTCTTTTTAAAAATGAAATCATTAGTAGAATACCACTCAAAAGCAAGTAAAATAGACTTGCTCTGATGGAAGCTATTTAGGGCTTCTGCTCTGCTCACTCAGCCTCTCTTAACCAAACCCAAGGAGGCCCTGGATATTCTTGGAGACCTTTTTCTAGTATCAGGATGAGCTGTCTCAATAAATAATCCTCAAAAAATAATCCAGGGCTTTGTGGAACGTGGTTTGAAAACCACTGGCCTGGGTGAAGCCAGTAGGAAATTGCTTTATGCTGTCCTGCCCTGATAATCAGATACAAAGATATGTACCTTTCACTCAGCAGTTGAGCCTGCGTTCAGCACCGACACAGATTTTAATCTTTCCTCTTTATGTCCTGAAAGTTTAGATACACAAAGCACCATTGCTATGTTCTTTGTCTAAAGCTTCAGTGATCAGTAACCTAGCTAAAATGCTTTGGATACTTTAATTAACATGAGATCATTAATGATAATAATAAATGCCTCTTAATTGTATCTAAATATAGTAAGCCTTAGTTAAATACTGAGAGGATAAGCACTTCCCTTGGACATCTCCTTTTGGACATAGTGGAAGAGGGCTTCACTTCCATACCCTCTGCCGTTTGTTTATTCATTCCCATTTTGCACTGCATAAGACAAACATAAGCAATTTGTACTTTTGAGTAGTCAACATGTTTTCTTTTCTTATTTTAATTTCATTAACATATGCCAAAGAACGAAATACTTCAAAAATATAGTACTTAATTTAGGCTGGTTGTTGTTTTTGTTAATTTGTTATGGCAGGAGTATCCAAGCATAAAGAAAGGATAATTTAATCAATTCACTCACACAAAGTTTAAGAAGCAGTATTTGTCTTTGTGAACTATCTAGCCAATTACCTTACACTGCCATTTAAATAGTGATTCACAAACAAACATCTAGATTTTTCTTATGGAATCCAGCCAAACTACATTTCCTTTGCACTGAAAAATTTTTGAAGTCATGAATGATTAAAGTCCATCAACTACGTGATAACTAAGGATGCACAATTTTTCTTCAGGATCACTGGAATTTAAATAAGACAGACTGCTTTAGTAAACCGATTATAAAAAAGATCATAAAAAGCATCGCCTTTCAAATGTCATAAAGAGCTAATGTTCCCCTGGTGAAATCCAAATAAATGTAAGCTATTTTCAGCTTTGATCTCTGGTTTTATTTTACTAGAACTCAATTTTAGAAGTTTGTGCCTAGCATTTTTAGCACCAAGTTGCCAGTCACTATATCATATCTGCAACATAGAAGAGAATGCAGTGAATTGAATCACTATCCCACTTGATAAATACTCAAGGTCAAAGAGACTTAGGAAGGGAAAATAGTGTGTAGTGGGTTGTTAGAAAGAAATGGAAGAATAAAACAGACTTTTAATAAGCAGGAGATGCAGGAATGTATTAATAGATATATTCCAGTTCATCTCTTGATTTATACCTCTATCATTCTGGTCAATGAAATTCAATGATTACAGGAGGTCAAAGTGCCTGACTGAGTTTATATTTGGACTTCACCATTTAAAAGTTCTGTGACCTTGGAAAAATTCCCTTAATTTCTTTAAGCCTCTTTTTTATCATCTATAAAATGGCCATTAGACAGTCTACATCACAACACTTTTGTGAGAATTAAGTCACATAATTCTACTTAGAGTACTGTATCAGTTCATTCTCACACTGTTACAAAGACACACCTGAGACTAGGTAATTTATAAAGAAAACAGGTTTAATTGGCTTATAGTTCTACAGGTTGTACAGGCTTCTGCTTCTGGGGAGGCCTCAAGAAACTTACAATCATGGTGGAAGGCAAGGGGGAAGCAGTCACATCTTCACATGGCTGGCAGGAGAGAAAGAGTGAATGGGGAAGTGCTCACACTTTCAAACAACCAGATCTTGTGAGAACTCTATCATAAGACAGCACTACGGGGATGGTGCTAAACCATTAGAAACCACCCCCATGATTCAATCATCTCCCACCAGGCCCCTTCTCCAACACTGGGGATTACAATTGGACATGAGATTTGGGTGGGGACACAGAGCCAAACCATATCAAGTACTTAGCACCACGTAATAATCTGTCTTAATGTATGCTTACTGTTATTATAAAACAATCATGAAGGGTTATTATATGACAGCTACTGGCATAAGACAGGTTCTGGGGATACAGAAATGAGTAAAAGAGTCTATGTTTTCAAAGGATTGCCAATTTCAAAGCATCTGGAGCACTACATAGGATGGGATAACAGGTATCCCCAACCATGCCAAAATCCTATTTGGAGATTCACACCCTTTCCACCATCCCTGTGGTGTTTTCAGGGGACACAGAAATGACCTGGAAGCTGAACATCAGCTGGACTGGTAACATTTATTTTCGTGTCATGTAAGCTGCTGCATCTTTCATCTGAAGTTTACTCTTCTAATTTAGAAGTTTTATTTGGGGTAGAACCTCACAGGGAAGTAAATTAAGCATTTTTGTTGTTGTTGTTTTGCTATGTTGGATTGACAAACTGACAAACTGACACAGGGGATGTCCTATTCTCCTTCTTATTTATTTATTTATTTATTTATTTATTTATTTATTCTCTCCCATTTCCTTCTAAGAAGGACATTTTATTGATCATTTCCCTGAAAATCTTGGACACTGTGATGGTTGTTACAGGATGGTTTTAGGCAGCTGGGGTCCCAGAGGTTGAGTCATGCTTTGCAGTGTAGAGCTTAAGACTGACCCTCCTTTAGGTCTTTCTTCAAGTTTCTGACAAAAACATCCACCTGATAGTTCTTCCTGCCTTGGTTACATTTTCAAAGATATTGATTTGTCTCAATAAACAATCCCCCAAAATTAATAGATTTGATCAGGCAAATGGGAAGTGACTGATAGTCAAAATCCATCTTTTCCCTGTTATCATGAGGTTGCCTTATAAAGACCCAGAGTTAAGTGAATTCCTCTCATGAGGGCTTCCATTCTTCTGGTCATTTCTGTCTGTGACCTGCTGCTCCTGCAGGGTCCTGGAACTTGCTCATGCCTCACTTCTTGGAGCTTTGCCTATTCTCTTCCTTATGGCAATGTAGATATGGAAATCAGGCTTTTCCTCATTTCCCTCAAAAATTACTCATCCAGGATATTTTGTGTATTGCCAATTTTACTAAAGATTTAGGATACAAACTTGAATTGAGCTACAGAAATGCAAAAAAAAAATCAGTGTTAGTCTTCCCTTTAAAAAAGATTTCTTGATTGTTTACACTAAATGGGTTGTAGGATGTGGCCATATTAGTTGGCTTGCTCTCTCCTTTCTGTTTTGTAAACCTGCAAAAATATACACTCATGTCATTTATTATTCAGGCAATGCAACTTTCTTAAATCCTACCAGCAAAGTAGTATTTTGCCCTTAAGTCTCAGCGTTGTGCTCTGCTAAACAATAGACCATCTATGCTAGGTGGGGAAAAGAATAACATAAAGATTTATTTCTCATTTGATAAGAATTATGTCACCCTCTTCTTTGAAAGTAGAAGCAGCTCTAGTCAGTTTGGATTTTTAATATTGTCCCCCTTTTTAACAATTAGTGTTGAGCGGCTATTATTTTGAACTAATTTTGAGCCTTAAGAAAATGTTAACTCATTTATGGATTTTACAATTGATTGTCCACAGTATTGGGTAGTTGAAAAAAAACTACATTTATTCCTAAATAAATAAATATAATCTCAGTTCAATGCTTTGTTTCTGTTTTTGTTTTTAGTAGACTTGCTGGAGTCCAATTCTAGATCCTCTGCACATTAGATGTCCAATCTGGGATAAGATATTTATCCTCTGAGAGATTCAGTTTCCATATCATTGATGAGGATATTAGTAACACCTGGGTTTGTCATGACGATTAAATGAAGTAACATACCTGGGTGGCATAGATGTTCAACACACTAAGAGATGAATAACACACAAGACTTTAGAGTTGTGATCTGCATTGTGCCAGTGAGGTAGCCTGTGTTAGCTCTTGGTGTTTCTCCACCTCCAAAGCACTGACAGCTACACCAACAATCTACATGTAAGCAGAAGAGCCTTAGGAATCTTCTGGAAAGTGGCTCCTTTCCACTAAAATGAGATGCAATTAAGTGGAAAGTTCAGTTCACCTAGGAGTTCACTCACAGAGATTTCCTTCTCACAGAGATTTCCACCATCCTCACAATTCAGAATATTTCTTATAACCATACTGCCTGAGAACCCTTCACGTGGACTCACTTCCTCAGATACAAATGAACAAAAACCAGAAACTTTTCCCAACTCTCCTACTGCACCCACTTTGCAGCAGGCAATGGTGACACATTCAGTCCCTATCCCCAATTTGACCATTGTTCCCTAATTTTCATTTTCCCAATGAGAGCCCATCACACTTCTCATCAACTCCTGTTTCAAACTTAAGTGGCATGTTATTCTAAGAAACTCCAAAAGGAACTTTTGAGACTTCAGTGCCCAGGTCAGGAGAGATGTCCTATTAAGTTAAAACTTACAATTCCTGATCTACCTCAATAGAATTACATAATCTTTCATTAATTCACCAGGAAAATGTATCAGCAGAGCTCATTAATTTCTAAAGTTAAATTCACAGGGGGAAAAATTTAAGGCACAGTTTGCTCATGAATTTCTAATGACCTCTATTATTTATGTAAGAAGAGAAATAGGATCGGGTGGCAAGTAAGCATCTTTGTAGAAACGATAGGATTGGGATATAATTCCCTATGAAATCCAACTAAAAATTCCAAAGATAGAAAACTCCTAGAGTTAAGAATTATTGTTTTGAGGGTTCCTTTGGAGTTAATTTCCAATTTTATTCCACTGTTGTCTGAGAGAGTACTTGATATAATTTCAGTTTTCTTAAATTTATTGAGACTTGTTTTGTGACCTATCATATGGTCTATCTTGGTGAAAGTTCCATGTGCTGATGAAAAAAATGTATATTTTCCAGCTGTTGGGTAGAATGTCCTGTAAATATCTGTTAAATCCATTTGTTCCTGGGTATAGTTCAAGACCATTGTTTCTTTTTTGAATTTCTGTCTTGATGATCTGTCTAGTGCTGTCAGTGGAGTATTGAAGTCCCCCACTATTATTGTGTTGCCAGCTCTCTCATTTCTTAGGTCTAGTAATAATTGATTTATAAATTTATATATATATATATATATATTTAGGATTGTGATATTTTCCTTTTAGATTGTTCCTTTTATCATTACATAATGTCCCTCTTTGTATTTTTAAAATTATTGTTGCCTTAAAGTCTGTTTTGTCTGATACAAGAACAGCTATTCCTAATCACTTTTGGTTTTCATTTGCATAGAATATCATTTTCTACTTCTTTACCTTAAGTTTATGTGAGTTCTTATGCATTAGGCGAGTCTCTTAAAGACAGCAGATACTTGGTTGGTGGATTTTTATCCATTCTGCCATTCTGTAACTTTTAAGTGGAGCATTTAGGTCATTTACATTCAACATTAGTATTCAGACGTGAGGTACTGTTTTATTCATCATACTAGTTGTTGCCTGAATACCTTGTTTTTTTAAATTTTGTGTTACCATTTTATAGGCTTTGTGAGATTTATGTTTTAGGGTGGCCCTATTTTGGTTTATGCTGAGGTTTTGTTTCAAGATTTAGAGCTCCTTTTAGCATTTCTTGTAGTGCTGGCTTCGTAGTGGCAAATTCTCTCAGCATTTATTTGTCTGAAAAAGATTTTGTCTCTTCTTGATTCATGAAGCTTAGTTTTGCTGGATATAAAATTTTCAGCTGGCAATTATTTTGTTTGAGGAGACTAAAGACAGAGCCCCAATCCCTTCTAGCTTGTAGGATTTCTGCTGAGAAATCTGCTGTTAATCTGAGAGGTTTTCTTTTATAGGTTACCTGATGCTTTTGCCTCACAGCTCTTAAGATTATTTTCTTCCTCTTGACTTTAGATAACCTGATGACTATGTGCCTGGGTGATGATCTTTTTTGTGATGGATTGCTCAAGCGGTCTTTGAGCTTCTTGTATTTGGATGTCTAGCTCTCCAGCAAGGCCAGGGAAGTTTTCCTTGATTATTCCCTCAAACATGTTTTCCAAATTTTTAGATTTATCTTCTTCCTCAGGAATACCAATTAGTCTTAAGTATGGCTGTTTAACATGATCCCAAATTTATTGGAGGCTTCATTCATTATTTGATTCTTTTTTCTTTGTCTTTGTCAGATTGGGTTAATTTGAATGCCTTGTCTTTGAGCTCTGAAGTTCTTTCTTCTACTTGTTTCATTCTATTGCTGAAACTTTCAGTGCATCTTGTATTTCTCTAAGTGTGTTGTTAATTTCCAAAAATTGTGATTGTTTTATTTTTATGATATTTATTTCTCTGGAGCATTTTTCAGCTATATCCTGTATTTTTAAAAAATTCTTTAAGTTGATTTTCATCTTTCTCTGTTATCTCCTTGAGTAGCTTAATAATCAACCTTCTGCTTCAACCCTGAAAATACCATCATTCTTCACAGAACTAGAAAAAACAAGCCTAAAATTCATATGGAACCAAAAAGACCCCACATCACCAAAGCAAGACTAAGCAAAAAGAACAAATCTGGAGGCATCACATTACCTGACTTCAAACTATACTACAAGGCTATAGTTACCAAAACAGCATGATACTGGTATAAAACTAAGCAAATAAACCAATGGAACAAAATAGAAACCCAAAAATATAGCCAAATACTTACAGCCAACTGATCTTCAACAAAGCAAACAAAAACATGAGGTGGAGAAAGAATATCCTATTCAACAAATGGTGCTGGGATAATTGGCAAGCCACATGTAGAAGAATGTAGCTGGATCCCCATCTCTCACCTTATACAAAAATCAACTCAAGATATCAAAGACTTAAATCTAAGACCTGAAACCATAAAAGTTCTAGAGGATAACTTTGGAAAAACTCTTCTAGACATTGGCTTAGGCAAAGAGTTCATGACTAAGAACCCAAAAGCAAATGCAATGAAAACAAAGACAAATAGATTGGACCTAATTAAACTAAAAAGTTTCTGCACAGCAAAAGAAATACTAAGCAGAGTAAACAGACAACCCACAGAGTGGGAGAAAATCTTCACAAACTATGCCTCTAACAAAGGACTAATATCCAGAATCTACAAGGAACTTAAACAAATCATGAAAAAAACAATCCTATCAAACAAGAAAAAAAAATCCTATCAAAAAATGGGCTAAGAACATGAATAAACAATTCTCAAAAGAAGATATACAAATGGCCAACAAACATACGAAAAAAATGTGCAACATCACTAATTATCAGAGAAATGCAAATCAAAACCACAATGAGATATCACCTTACTCCCGCAAGAATGACCATAATTTAAAAATAAAAATAAAAGAAAACAACAGATGTTGCTGTGGATGTAGTGAAAAGGGGACACTTTTACACTGCTGCTGGGAATGTAAACTAGTACAACCACTATGGAAAACAGTATGGAGATTCCTTAAAGAACTAAATATAACTGCCATTTTACCCAGCAATCCCACTACTGGGTATCTACTCAAAGGAAAAGAAGTTATAATAAGAAAAAGACACTCGCACGCACAAGTTAATAGCAGCACAATTCATAATTGCAAAAATATGGAACCAACCTACATGCCCATCAACCAATGATTGGATAAAAATGTGATATATATATATATAAAATATATATATTTACATACACACACATATATACATATATATGCTCACACATATATACAGTGATATATACAGTAGTATTCATATATATACATATATATGTGTGTGTGTGTATATATATAATGGAATACTACTCGGCCATAAAAAGGAACAACATATTGTCATTTGCAGCAACCTGGAGGGAGTTGGAGACCATTATTCTAAGTGAAGTAACTTAGGAATGGAAAAGCAAATACATGTTCTCACTTATAAGTAGGGGCTAAGCTATGAGGATGCAAAGGCATAAGAATGGTATAATGGACTTTGGGGACTCGGGGAGTAGGAGAAAAGTTAGGAGGGGGCGAAGGATAAAAGACTACACATTGGGTACAGTTTACACTGCCTGGGTGATGGGTACACCAAAATCTCTGAATTCACCACTAAAGAACTTTTCCATGCAACCAAAACCACTTGTTCCCCTAAAACTAGTAAAGTTTTCAAGAAGAATTATCACCCTCTACTCTTCTAGGTAGGAGTGTGACAAACACTTGACATAAAACCTGCATACATGACTTCTCTTTTTCATTTAAATGGTTCAGAGTTTTAAAGAATGTTTGAAAATATGTATCATGCAGGATATAAGGGATTCAAACATCTGACTTATGTGTGTCTTTTTCTTCATTCAAAATGTGAAGGACTTGAATTTGAAAATGAAAGGTGAAGTCAAATTTTTCAACCATACACAGGTGAATAGTCAATGTGTTAAAGTGATTTCATTTCCACTAATTATGATAGAAAAATATGCTTGTATTACATTTGAGAAATTAGGTTAAGCAAGGTAAATATTTGGGGCTGTGAAGGTTGAAATGGAAGTCAATCTGTGAGTCTGAAGAATACCAACACTTGAATATCTTTTAATAAAAGTTATTATGTATTGGGCATTTACTATGTGGTAGGTTTATTAAGATAACTACCTTTAATCCTCTCAAATAGCCTTGAACAAGATAAATATGACATTTGAGTTACCAGTACTCTACCAGAGTTACAAAGTCAAATTTTGGAACCCACAGCTCTCTGTCCAGAATCCAAAATGCCTTTAAGTAGAGCAGTTGCATTCTTTAAACATATTTACCATATGACCTATCACATATTTATAGTTGAGGTCTCTGACTTCAGTTTTCATTTTGAATAATGTTGAAGATCACCATAAGTCAAGTCTTTTTTGATTCTGCTCTATTTAGTGAAATTGATATTTTTAAATTAAAATTTCAAATTACTTAAATGAAAGCAAGAAAGTCATATATGTAGATCTTATGTCAAGTGTTTGTCAAACCTGATCATGAAGATCTAAGCAGACTTTTCTAGACAAATTTTACTTTAAACAATGTCCTATCCTGTTGTTATCACTACATGTAAACAGAAACCACATACACATTGCTAGGCTCTCTTTTTCCTCTTACCCCCTAAACCAGTTCCCCTGCTTCTCAGGTACTAGGCTGGCTTTCCTATGAATCCTGGCATCTTTGAACAGATGGGCTCAAGGAACATCTCTACAAGTAACTTCTTTCTGTGCTTCATCCCCAAGGGACACAACAGTGCAAAGAATGAGGCTGAGTGTGGTGTGGATCTCTGCTGCTGAGAGAGAGGATTGAAGGCTCTTGCTTGATTATAGCACTCGAGTTCTGAAGAAATTAGATGTGAGTGTAACTATGGTAGCTAACTCAACTCAGGATTCTTGACCTCTTCCCAGAGAAATGAAAGCCGAGTCCAAGACCCACCTGTCTCCTTGGACGATATTTAAGGACACAGACTTCATCTGCTTTACTCATTTGTTCTCTATGCCTAACACAGTGCCTGGGCCTTGTTAGATGCCAAATAAATGATTATGTGAAAGATTTTAAAAATGGAATTTTCTCATGTTTGGGCCTCCAGGCCTAAACTGTGACATGTTTGGTCCATTTCACTAAACTAAGCAACCTATAAATAATTGTGGGAAAATGTTTGCTTCAAGCAGTGTAAACACAGGCCAAAATTATAGCCCATATGCGAACTTTATAATATCCTTTATATGTACCCTTTCTCTCTCTCTTTGTGTGTGTGTGTGTGTGTGTGTGTGTGTGTTATATGTTCCTTAAAAAGTTTATTGTACATTGAATTATTTTAAAGAAGCTAATAAACTATAATGTTTCATGAAGTTTTCAATAAAACTTATTTGATGTGAAAATTTACCCTCAATTTAGCTTCATTGTGTTATATTATATAATAGAAGAAAATTACCTATCACAATACTCAGTATAGTGTAGGCATTCAACAAATATTTGAATTTTAATAAGTACAAATGAAATTATTTGTAACCTAAAATATACCTAAAAGTTGAATATCCTTTAAGATAAGGAACATCAAATATCTGGAAAACAAAGACAAGATACTTCTTCCATGATGTCTATGAATTACTTGTGCTTTATAGTTTATGCCACAAGCATGTTAAAGACCTGATTTTTTTTTTTTTTTTTTTTTTTTTTAGTTCAGAGGTTGTTTGTTCAAGGGTGTGAATTTAAAGAACAGTAAATGCTTTACTTAGTTTACTTTGGCTTATCATTTGATGCTGAGACTCAAAAAAGGAGGAAGGTCTCATGAATCGTAAGAATTTTATTTTACCAAAAGGTGTCAAATTTGGATTGGAAAATTGTATGTCATTTGTATGTTTTGGAGTTTCTACAGTTTATTTTAGTGCTTTCCTGATTTCTCATATATGACTATAACCCCCTTTTCAGTATTTGTGTGAAATCTATCTATTGAATTTCTCAATGGGTTTAAGAAGGTTATCAGTGAAGTGATGGATAACCAATAGCTACTGGATTGTAGAATAAGAGTTCAGATATAGCGGGGAGGTGGGGGGGAATTCTTTGCTATGAAGGCTAATGTTGCAAGTATTGGAAGGTGGATATGTGTCATGATGGGTCATGACAGAGGAAAGCTGTGATGCCATTTCACACACGAACAAAATTATCGATGCTGTTGTCACAGGTAGAATTGTTTAAAGTCTATCTCTTGCATATCAGATACATTTGAGTTTTAACTCAATTTCTGCTGCTTCCTAACATGTCACCTTAGGCAAATTATTTAATCTTGTGCAGCTTCATTTTCCTAATCTGTGAAATAGGAATAATTATTGTATCTAGTTTCTAGGGGTTTTTTTGTGAAAATAAAATGAAATTGCTCAAGGATTCCCTTGTGGGAATGCATCTTAGTTCTTTTGGGCTGCTATAACAAAATGCCATAAACTGGGTGGCTTATAAACAACAGAAAGGTATTTCTCACACTTCTGAAATCTGATAAGTCTAAGATCAAGGCAGATTCTAAGCCTCTCTTCCTGGTACAGAGAAAGATGGCACCTTCTCGCTGTGTCCCTAAATGACAGGAGGAGCAAGGCAGCTCTCTGGAGTCTCTTTTATGAGGACACAAATCCCATTCATGAGGCCTCCACCCTGATGACCTAATCACTTCCTAAAGACCCACCTCCAAATACCATCACTTTGGGGATAGGATTTCAACACATAAATTTTGGGAGGAGACAAATTATTTATATCATAGGAGAATGGCTTTGTTAGAAAGACATACAGGTGTGTCCCTGGGCTTTGGTATTGGGTTCAAGAATAGATTTTCTGTGCAATAATGAGGGAGGCAGAGAAAGGAGTGTGCTAAGTACTCAGTGGGGAAGTAGCAGGAGAGAAGACAGAGCAGGCAGGCAGAGAACCAGGAAGAGACGTGACTACTGAACGCTCTTTCTCTCAATCCCCAAAGTAATCCCCAAAGTAGCTACTGCTGGATCTTGCTCTGAAGTATATTTCATATATGATCTTTTCCCCATTTCCACTTATCCTACCAAAATCAATAGCAACTTAAGCAGTAGAAACTAAGAATAAGAGTAGCCATGTTCTTACATGAACCTAGAGGAAAAGCAACAAATGCTCCCTTCTGAGGGAACAAGCACTAGAATTGCATTGGGGCCACCATAATGACCATTTTACTTGTTGAGTTACAGTTGTATCTTGAATGTTGATAAGCAATGCTCTAATTCTCTGGGCTGCCTGAAAGGTAGCTTCTCAAAGTGCATCCTTTCTCCTTAATTCATGATATCTCCATAGAATGAATCTCTATCTATTGAGAGGTAGCCTAGTGTGCCTGACTATGCCCTGTAACATGAAAGCATATGGGTACTGTGCTGGTCTTCCAGGATCTCGTTGCAATATAAGTTGTATTCAACTTTTATAGGAAATTGACAAAATATGAGCACGAAGCAGGGAATCCTATAGTTATATCCACAATGCCTGGAAGGACATGCAGATACGTCCTTTACTGAAAAGAGATCCCCAAGTACACAAACAAAGTACAGAGAGAAGGGTAAAATTGTTTTGCAGGTGGTTACTATGTTTTGTTGTTTTATTTTTGCATGAAGTCACCTATCAGTTCATACAGAATCAACCTCACATGGGCCTGTGAGTATCTTTTCACTTTGATTGTCCTATCTCTTCTCCCTTGGCATTGCTCTTGGTCTTTTAAGCCTCTTGCCTCCTTTCAGGGCTCTAAATATCTGCTAGGGCATTCTTTGGAGATTCCTAAAGGCACCTAAGGGGCTCTGTGGGACTCCTTGTATCCCAAGAGTTAGTTGCTTGGGGCGGTCTTTAAGTCCTTCAAGTTCTTCCCAAGGAAATATACCAAAGAGGACTTTTTTTTTCCTACTGGCACTGACCACTTCCTGTGAGTTATTATGCTTCCATCCTGTTTTACCAGTGATAGAGAGAGGAAGAATTAACAAAGAAGGAGGCAGGGAAGAAATCCCATCTTGTCATCTATGTATGAAAAGGCACTGCCATGGTTACACTGTTTTAGGTTGCAGTTAATAAACACTGACAAATTGCCTATGAGAATTTTATTCCTGTTATGCTAATATGTAAATATTAGATTTTAGTTTCTCTGTTTCTAATGTATGGGGGAGCCTGGATTCATCACAGGAGGGATAGAAGATGGAGACTGGTTTGGAGGCACAGTTCCTGTAACAGCTTACTCTGTTGATTTAATAATGTATTTTCCCCAAGCAGTATTTGCCTTCTGCACCTATGCCAGATACCACAGAGTGACTGTTTAATTTGCAAAATCTATAATGAAGGTGAATGGCAGCTAGCAGCATGCAAGATAGTCTAGATTACAGAATCACAATTAAGGTAAAAAGGCTTCATCAATATTGGTCATCACACATTGAGCCATCACTTTTGAGAAAGAACATAATATTCAACCCATTGTTGTAATCACCAGCTGTAATTAACATTCCACAAGCCTGTTTCTTCCCATGCCTAAACTCTCCCAGTTCACAAAAAAACTCTACTTCCTCTCCTCTCAAAAACCTGCATTCCTTTTCAGGCCAGAGAATACAATTTGTACCTTTGTGCAGTGCCCTACAAAATCAAGGATCAGTGACCAACAGCCCCTGGGCTGGAACTGGAGCTCTTGAAACTGCACATAATAAGTTGCAGTGATTAAGAAGGTAAGGAGAAATAGGACTGAACTTCAACTGTGATTCTCCTGGTGAGTATTTGCAAAAGCTCTCAGGGCCATCACTTGAGGGTTTCTTTTTTAGCAGCTGGAATTCACTGACATAGAAAGGAAAATCTTCAGAGCCTTTTATATTGTCCTCATAAAGCCACACAAGGTTCAAACTGGTTATACCAACCCTTTCTGAGAAGTTCAGAGCATCTCAATGAAGGACCCTTATCCATGAGTTACAGCCTCCTTCTCATAAACATCCTTATAGGTCATCATGCTTGATGGTGTGTGACTCTGCCAAAGAGAAGAATTGAATTAGGTTGAGTCCTTGACCACAGAACAAAATGTGTATGCTGGTGAGTGGCCTGAAGGATGGAACATGATAAACATATGTACCCAACTAGAATCTTCCTTGCTGGATGATGGCTGTCTAATCCGATTGTATCTCCTGTCTCTTAAGGAGTCTGAATGCAAAACTGTAAATAACTCAACAGAGAGAGCAGAGTATTGTATAAATCAGTACACACAGCTATAAGAAACAAACAAAAAATAACTAGGTTGTGTAGGCTAAAAGAATTTATTAGAAGAATGTTGGAGTGCCCAAGATTGATTTGAGACTAGAGGACTAGGCTGGGGAAATAGGCAGGACCCATGGATCTGTGGAAGACTGGATGGCAGGAGACACAGAAGGAGCCATGCAGCAGGATCACAGTGCACCTGAGGCATTGTGCTGTAGCGATTGTGAAATGACCTCCAGACATCTCTTATAACATTGATTGGCTTTCTCTGAGATTCAAGGACCCCAAACTCTACATCAAATATCCATTCCTTAGTTATCCAGGTAGAGAATGGGACAGGCTGGCTCCAGTAGTCTTTGCAGCAGGAGCTGGGTACTAGCCCCTTTAATGATCATACACAATGAAAGATTATTCTGAGAGATCAAAGTGCCATTTGGAAGAGGGGCTTGGAATATTTGTCACCTACAAATTCTGTATGTGAAATGCCAACTGTCTTCACTCCTTTTTGCTGCTTAACATACACACTTACACCCTTCTTCCCAAATCTACATGAAAATTAGAAAACAAAACAAAACAAAAAACTCCATGGCCTATACAATGCCACTGTGCTTCACATTTCAGTAAACTGCTCACCTCTGCTTTGTAAGAATTCTACTCAAATTCATATAAATTACTTGCTTCAGCTCTGAGTTGAGGATTTCTGGCCATTCACTGACTTTCTAGAATTATCAAACCAACTTCATCATAATATTCACCTACATTTCTTGTGTCTAATAGAAGGAATGAAAAGGAAAGACAAGGGAAATTGGTTAAAATATATAAATATAATCATTAACTATTAAGGAAGGGAATAGGGTGGCAGATACAGTTTTTGTTTCTGAAATTATTATGAGCTAAATTTATGACTCCCATCCTGCCTTACCATATTCCCCCTGCATTTGGCAAGAACATTAGATGGACAGTGTTCTTTGAGTATTAAAATATCAATTTAATTTCTGATGGATCATGGCCACAAATGGCCAAGAAGTATTATCAACTTCCTAATTCAATAGTATCATGGCTATGTTTCCTGTTAAAAGCAGTCTTTGCTTAGGGACTAAAACATCGAAACCAATGGAGTCCAGATTTGCATGCTGACTAAAACTCACCATGAGTTAGGAACTGTTTCTTGAGAGAATATTACATACTTGCAAAAGACCATAGCTTTGTTCTAAAAATATGAATCTTCTGTGATTTCCCTGTAGAGGCTTCCCACAGCTATACACAGCATCACAATCCGGCACAAATGCTTCAAACAACACTGAACCTACAGGGTCATAAAAGTTGAATACCATAGTCTAGACCTGTTGAGAATTTTCTCTTGCTGTAGACTCTTAAAACAGAAGAAAGTTTTGTTTCCCAGAAAATGCCTTGAACATCAAATACAAATATAGTTCATATTGCTTTCAAAATCCAAGTAAGGCCACCTAGCTTCTTGATATAGAGCACGGTTGATTTTTTTCATTTTGGAGGAGATATTCCAAAACGTCCCTGGCTACCGGAATGCCACAAATTCCGCTGAGAAATTATTTCTTACCTTATTGCCAAGGCATCTAGTGTGCTAAAAACACTTGCTTTCCAAGACCTATTAGCATAATGTCATCAAAATGCTAGACCGAGAAAGCCAAGGTTCATATGGATTTAACTGAAGTCCAAAACTAGGAGGTTGACATGTCCCTGAGTTAAACATCTGTCAAATGAAAGCAAATTTCTGTTGTTCCCTGCTTATTGGAACAAAGTAAAAAGAATAGACAAAATCAAAGGTTGGATATCAGGTGTTCAACAATTATGACCATATCTGTAATGTCCAATCCAATTGGAGGTGCACTCGTCTAAGTGGTCTACTGTTATACTACTAGATTCACCTATTTTGTATTATTCATACCAGATAATTAAATGGAAATACAGTAAGATTCTATACCTCTGCATGTTTCCAGTATTTGATGATGGTCCTAATCTCTATGATTTCCTCAGGGATATTGAAATGTTTTTTTATTTACTATGTGAATAATGAAGAATAGCTCCAATAGAATTCCAATGGCCCTTCTGACAATCCTTAGTTATGGATCAAAGAGCCAATGGGCTCACATATTAATAATAAAAAGAAAATAACCAAATTAAAAGAGATCTGTGTAGATATTTCTCCAAAGAAAACATACAAAGCCTAACAAGCATGTGAAAAGATTCTAAACATCATTAGTCAAGGGAAATGCAAGTAAAAACCACAATTAGATACCATTTCTCACCCACTAGGACAGCTATCATAACATAGAGATAATGAGAAGTGTTGATGAGGATGTGGAGAAGTCAGAACCCTAATACACTGCTGGAGGGAATGTAAAATGGTGCAGCCACTTTGAAAAACAGTCTGGCAGTATCTTAAAAAGTTAAACATACCATTTAACCCAACAATTCCACTCCTAGGAATATATCCAAAAGTAATGAAAACATCCATCCACCCAAAATGTGTACATAAATGGTCATAGCTACATTATCCATAATAACCAAAAGGTAGAAACAAACCATATATCCCTCAACTGATAATAGATACACCAATGTGGTATATACATACAATGGAATAATACTTGGCTACGAAAGGGGATGAAGTATACATGATACTATATGGGTGAACCTTAAGAACATTATGCTGGCTGGGCATAGTGGCTCACGTCTGTAATTCCAGCACTTTGGGAGGCTGAGGTGCGTTGATCACTTCAGGTCAGGAATTTGAGACCAGCCTGGCCAACATGGTGAAACCTCGTCTCCACTAAAAATACAAAAATTAGCCAGGCATGGTGGCCCGTGCCTGTAGTCCCAGCTACTCAGGAGGCAGAGGTGAGAGAATCCCTTAAACCAGGAGACGGAAGTTGCAGTGAGCTGAGATCGCACAGTTGCACTCTAGCCTGGATAACAAAGTGAGAGTCCATCTCAAAAAAAAAAAAAAAAAAAAAAAAAAAGAACATTATGCCAAGTGAGAGAGAAGCCAGACATAAAAGACCACACATTATGAATAATCTTCACTTTTATACTAGAACATATTAAGTTACTTTGAAATCATTTGATCCCTTTGGGTCTAACTTGTAATATTTACAGGCATTACAGGCATTGGTGAGCCTAGATATAATTATTCTCCAGTACTAAAGCAAAACTCTTTTGTGCACTCTACCAACACCGTAAGAATCATGATGTTTTTCCAACTGGCTGGAGGGAATAGGCACTACTCCCAGTCCTGTAAGAGCATTGAGTACTGTTGTCTCTAGTTCTTTCACACGTTTCTTTCACCAACCTTGAATAATTTACTCACACAAATGCACTAATCAGTAATCAACTGAATATGCCAGGGAAATCCACTACAGTTTTCTTAAATCTCCCCCTGTGTAGCTCTCTTCTTCCTGAAACATTGTCCAGTGAACGCTAGCAGCTTCTGTCTCTGCAAACACTGGCTCTTCGGCTGGGAGCAGCTGTTGGGCTCTGCTTAGAGTTCCCCTGCCGACTTGCTCCCTGCACACCCTCTCAGTGCAGTAACTTGGGGGAAATGGAGGATTGACTTTGTTTCCCATCTTTCAGGAATTACTGTTTTGCAGTGCATTATGTTCAGGATCTATAAAAACTATTGATTCCTCTGTGTTAGAATTGTTTCAGGGAGGAAGATACATATAGTTTCTTTACACCATCTTATCTTAAAGCCAAAGTCTTGTTCCATGGTTCTATACGTCTAACTTTATGATAATCTCACTCTCTTGACTATTGTAATTTTATAGTAAGTCTTAAAAGCAGGTAGTGTATGTTCTCTAAGTATGTTCTTCCTTTTAAAGATATGTTCTTCCTTTTAAAATATATTTTCACTATTCTATGTCGTTTAGTTTCAGATATAAAGTTTAGAATCAGCTTGTCAATTTCTGTGAAGTAGCCCTGTGGGATTTTGAATAAAATTGTATTGATTTTAAGAAAATATTGAAGAAAATGGTGTTTTGATAATATTTGAGCCTGCCAATCAATGAACATAGTATATAGTTCCACTTATATAGGAATTTATTAGTTTCTCTTAACAATGTTTACAGTTTTGTTTATAAATATTGCACTTAGTTAAATTTTTTCTAAGTATTCCATGTTTTGAAAATATAAATTGTATTTTGATTTCAATTTTTTATTTTTTATTTCAAATATATGGATATTTAATTGAGTTTTAAATATTTATTTTATATTCTATCACCTTACTAAGCTCACTTATTAGTTGAGTACCTTTTTAAAAAATTCCGTAAGATTTTCAATCTAGGTAATCAAATTACTTGCAAATACAGTTTTACTTTTTCTTATTCAATCTTCATATTTTTATTTCTTTTTAATTTCTTATTGTATTAGCTAGGACTTGCTATATAATGTTGAATAAAAGTGGATTAGAATGGACATATTTGCTTTGCTTCCAATTGTAGGTAGAAACCATTTGATACTCCACTATTAAGTATGCTGTTTTCTTTGGGTTTTTCACAGATGCCTTTTATCAGGTTGAGAAAGCTCCATTCCGTTTCTAGATTGCTCAGGGTTTTCTTCATGAGTGTGTGTTGACTTTTTTCAAATACTTTCTGCATCTATTAGGATGACAATATAATTTTTATTTTTTATTCTGTTAACATGCATATATATTTTCTTTCCTTTTCTTTTGTTTTATTGTTTGTTTGTTTTGTTTTTGAGATGGAGTTTCACTCTTGTCACCCAGGCTGGAGTGCAATGGTGCAATCTCAGCTCGCTGCAACCTCTGCCTCCCGGGTTCAAGCGATTCTCCTGCCTCAGCCTCCCGGGTAGCTAGGATTACAGGAACCCGCCACCACGCCCAGCTAATTTTTGTATGTTTAGTAGAGACGGGGTTTTGCCATGTTAGCTAGGCTGGTCTTGAACTCCTGACCTCAGGTGATCTGCCCTCCTTGGCCTCCCAAAGAGCTGGGATTATAGGCGTGAGCCACTGCACCCAGCTAACATGCATATATATTTTCTATTATAATCTGTTAATCAAGTGAGTTACATTTACTGATTTTGCAATGTTAAGCAAACTACCTTTTTGGTATATTTTTTCTGCCATATTTTTATGGTGTACTACCCCTTTTATATATTGCTAGATTTGATTTGCTAATATTTTGTAAATAAATATCTGAGTCCATATTGATGAGGGATATTGATCTGTAGTTTTATTTTTTTCTTACAATGTCTTTTCTGATTTTGGTGTTAGAATAATTGTGGACTCATAAAATGGGTTGGAAATTGTTTCTATCCATATATAAAGAAATAATTTGTACATAATTGGTCCTACTTATTTCTTAAATGTTTATGGAATTCACCAGTGAAGACATCTGACCTATTGTTTTCTTTATGGAAATATTTTAAACTATGAATTCAATATATTTAATAGATACATGGCAATTGAAGTTATCTATTTCCTCTTGAGTGAGCTCTGATAGTTTGCATCTTTCAAGGAGTTGGTTCGTTTAATCTAAGTTGTAGATTTGGTGACACATTATTTAGAATATTCCTCTTTCTGTTATTAATTTTTAGTTTAGTTCTTTTGTGGTCATAGAAATACATAGGAAGACTTGAATTCTTTTAAATCTATTGAAACTTGTTTTATGAGCCAGAATATGGTCTATCTTAGTGGTTATCCCATATGTACTTGAAAAGAATGTGTATTTTTCTGTTGTTGGATGAAGTCCATTGTGAATGAGTTAAACTTCATAACAATGTTGCTTAAGTCTTCTATTTCTTTAGTGATATTTTGCTCCCTCTTCCCCAAATTACTGAGTAATGACTGTTGAAATATCTAAATAAAATTGAATTTTTAATTTCTCTTCTAATTTCGATTAGCTTTTGTTTTATCTATTTTGAAGTTCTGTATTTAGGTGCTTATGCAGTATTGTTAGGTCTTCTTGATGGATCAACTCCTTTAAGTATCCTTCTTTATTCCTTCATTATTCACCTTTGATCTGAATTCCTTTTGGTCTGACATTACTTTTGAAACTTTAGCATTTATTTAATTAGTGTGTGAACGGTATATCTTTTTGCATTTTCTAACTTATTGGTGACTACATATTTAAAATGGGTTTCTTGTAAATGATAGACTTCTTGTAAACAATATATAGCTGAGTTTTTCTCTTAATGCAATCTAATCAATTGATATTTTTAATTGTTGTTGTAACCCATGTACATTTAATGTAATTATCAATATATTGGATTTAAAGCTACCATTTTGCTATTTTCCTTATATTTTTTCCATCTGTCTTTGGTTTTCTTTTTCATCATTTGGTGCCTTTTATGGAAGAGAACTAAAAAATTATCTTATACTTTTAAAAGCCATACCATTGTACCTCTACTATTGACTTTTAATTTATATTTTTTGTTTCATTATTTTGTGGTTTCTGTGAGATTTATAATATAAATTTTTAAGTTGTTATAGTCTATCTTCAAGCACTATTATACTGAATAATGTATAATTGAGGAACTTTTCAACAGTATACTTTTATTCCACTCTTCTACTTTTTGTTATGTTTTGTCTTGATTCTGTTATTGTTCTTATGAATTTTACTTGTGCATATGCTGTAAACCCCAAATATATTGTTATTAGTTTTGAATTGTGATTCTTCTTTTAAAAATACTAAAAATGGAAAAAAACATATTTACATATTTAACTTTTCTGATGCTCTTCATTTCACCATATAGATTGAAGTTTTCACTTGATAACTTTTAATTTCAACCTAAATCATTTTCTTTAACATTTGTTTTTTGTTTTTGTTTTTTTTTTTGAGATGGAGTCTTGCTCTGTCACCCAGGCTGGAGTGCAATGGCATGATCTCGGCTCATCGCAATCTCTGCTTCCTGGGGTTCGAGAGATTATTCCACCCCAGCCTCCCAAGTAGCTGAGATTACTGGCACTTCCCATCATGCCCGGCTAATAGTATTTTTGTAGAGATGGGGTTTCACCATGTTGGCCAGGCTGATCTTGAACTCCTGACCTCAGGTGTTCCACCCACCTTGGTCTCCCAATTCTTTAACATTTCTTGTAATGCAAGACTGCTGGCAATAAATTCTCTAAGCTTTTGCCTGTCTGGAAGAAACTTGATTTAACATTTATTTTTCAAAGCCACCTCTATTGCATATAGAATTGTAGGTTGATAATGTCTTTCAATACTAAAAAGGTGTTACTTCATTGTCTTTTTGGATAACATGTTTTCAGATCAGATATCTACTATAAATTGTTCTTTTTCTGGATATAATGTATTATGTCTTTCTGGTTGCTTTAAATATTTTAATTACTCATTTTCAATAATGTCATAATAATGTGTCTTGGTGTAGGTTTATTAATGTTTATTTTATTTGTGGCTTATAGAGCTTCTTCGATCATGGATTTACAGTTTTCATCAAATTTTACAGGTTTTGACTTGTTATTTCTTCAGGTGTTTTTTGGTCTCAACTTCTCTCTTTCTCTCTCTTTCTATCTCTATCTCTAACTCCCTTAACTGAATTGCACATTTATTAGAGTGACTAATGGTGTCTCACAGGTCCTGAGGTTTGTTCTTTTTAAGTGTCTTTAAAAAATTGTGCTACTTCATTTTGGTTAGTTTCTATTGTATTCAAGTTTACTGATCTTTTCTTTGTGTGTCTAATCTGCTGTTAATCACTTCTAATGTATTTTTTATTTTATCACGTTGTGCTTTCAATCCCTAGAAGTTTAACTTGGATCTTTTAAAAATTTTTAATCTTTCTTGTCATTTATGCTTACCTTTAAATACTTAAGCATATTTATAATAGGTATTTTAAGGTCCCTGTCTACTAATTCAACTATGTTCTTTGTTTCTTTCTATTGATTTTCTTGATTAAAGGTCATATTTTCCTGCTTTCTTTTATGCCTAACAATTTTTTTGTGCCAGACACTGAAATTTATCATTTTCTACATTGAATTTTTCTGATCCCATTAAAGAGTTGAATTTCTGGCATATGGTTAAGTTACTTGCAAGTCTATTTAATCCTTTCAAGGCTTGCATTTAAGTTTTGTTAGGATTAGTTCTGAGCAACCTTTATTCTAGGTATAACTTAGCCTAACTATGAAAAGAGAGCTTTCTAAAGATACTATCCAATACCCTATGTAGTACAAGGTCTCTTCAGTCTGAATGATGGGGGAAAATATGTGTGAGCCTGGGGAATTTTTCAACCTACTTCTTTTCTAGCTCCTTTCTCCAGCCTTGTAGAGTTTCATTCCAGGCATGCACTGAAAAGTTTTGCTCAAAGATTCAAGAACATTTCTTGCAGGTCTGTGTAGCCTTTGCTCTACGTAGCTTCCTGCTCTCCAATACTGTACCCCACAAATTTTAATAATCTTGGTTTTCTTAAGTTTCAATCTTAGTCTCAACTCAGCCAAGTCTTTGGGTGTGGTGATCTAAGCTGCATCTGCATTAGGGAGCACTTCAAGCAGAAGCAACCTACTTGGCTGTGCTTGAGTTCTTCTTCTTGCATTGCAGCATGGAAACTTGATAGATAGCAACAGAAATTGACATTTCATTTTTGAATTTAGTCATTTAATAAACATTTATTGAGCACCTACTCTGTACTAGGCATTGCTTGAAGTACTAAATACTCACAGTGAATAAAGTAGAAAAATTTCCCAGCCTCATGAACTTGACATTGTAATGTTTTACGAAAAAAAGGGGGGAGAGGAACTTATGGGACCAATATCTCTAAGAGGCACAGAGGAAATATAGATATATAGGAAATGCAGAGAGTCTGGAAAATAAACAGGAGTCAAGGAACAAGAGCAATATATACTGCACATGTGACTGCTGTTGAGATGAATAGCCTTCTAACCATCTCCGAATTCTTGTATCATTTGGTCAAGATTTGAAGTCTTAGAAAAAAGAGCCATCTTAACAAAATCTAAGTCAGTGCTCACCTCCTGAGTCCTCAAAGGCAGAAAGAGAAAGAAACCAGGACTTAACTTCTGCAGTGGAAATGAGGCATTATTTCTCCCACGATGACACAAAATCAAGAAGTATTTATAAGGGGGATTAGGAAGGAGAGTTGTGAAGAGATAATGCACTGTCAGAAAAAATGACAAAATTCACTACAATTGCATAGAAGAGTTGAGACTCACAGAGATGACAGAAAGGAAGAAACAAAAAGAAAGTAGAAGCTGCATTCAAGAGCCAGAGAAAAAAGAGGAGAAGTCAGTTACTCATTAGCCGAAACAAAATAAACAAAA
Organism: Pan troglodytes; assembly: GCF_028858775.2. NCBI lineage: Eukaryota > Metazoa > Chordata > Mammalia > Primates > Hominidae > Pan > Pan troglodytes. Next base: position 33,447,875 of record NC_072412.2, read on the forward strand.
AGGAGAGGAGAACTGAGTTCTGAGCAACTGGAGTGGTTGTTACGTCATTTGCAGTGTTGCAGGCTAACTAGAGCTACTGCTCTGTTCTGGATAGCAATGACTGATGTTCCCACTGCTTAGGAGGACTGGATTTATGACAGATATGACATATTTCTCTCCCTTTCTATTCCCATATATATTTGTGAACCTGTCCTTGAAAAAAGAAACTGGAGTATATCTTCTTCTTGATATCTGAAAAAGCTGAACAAACCCTGCTTTTCCAAATAATGAGGAAGTTATGTAAGGACCAAGAAATGTTGGAAGCTCTCCAACAGGGTGGATGTTTTTGGTCTCGGTAACTGAGGGATCCCACTCTTAATCTCATGGGGAACCTCCACATCTTTCTACCTACAATGGGATTGCTATTCTAGGACTTTCATTTTAAAGGATATAGCAAAAGATATCAATGTTGTACTATTGTTTCACTGTTGACTTCCCAGAAAGCATAATTTACTCAAAATAAGTCACTGGGCATGGAAATTTTCAAGAAATTAAGTGTACTACTTTGATTTTAGGCTTTTCTTTTTTTGCCACATCAGAGGGTTAGACACAGTGGAAGTCCTCTCCAAAGAATCCACTCTTCCCTTAAGCATAATTGGCTGGAAGTTGGGAGTTTGAAAAGTGGAGAGGACAATTAAAATCAATGACAAAATTTAGATTCCTGCCAAGACTAGCTCGCCCAGTTAACAAACGGCACTAAGATGCCTGTGGTGCACCGAGAACACCCTGGGCTAGCTGGCTGCTCAGCTGGCGATGCACTAATTGTTTTTATTAATGAGGTGAACTCCCCTTCCTCCACTGATGTTTCTTGAACTTCCATCTCATGCTCAGTTGGTGAAGCATAACCACTACAAGCCAAACCAAAATTATAGTATTTTTCTCCTCATCAAAATCAGTGAGCATGTTTTGAATGAAGAAATGGGAAAAAAGGTAAATTTGAGTTTCTCATTATTATTTTAAATCGTGATCATTTTAGAGTCAAAGATCAAGGTATTATCAAATGAATTTAAAATGACTAAGACATGGAGGGCTCAGAGGCAGAGCAAGATGGCAGAATAGAATGCTCCACCAATCATCCCCGTTGCAAGGACACCAATTTAACAACTATCTACATTTTAGAAAAGCACCTTCATAGGGACCAAAAATCAGGTGAGCATTCACAGTACCTGGTTTTAACAGTACCTGGTTTAAACTTTAATAGTGCTGAAAGAGGCACTGAAGAGATAGGCAAAGCAGTCTTGAGTTGCTGATGCCATTCCTCTTCCATTGCCTGGCAGCAGCTGCTTGTCACAGAGAAAGAATCTATGTGCTTATGAGAGGAAGAGTGTAGCAATTGTGAGACATTGCACTGGACTCAGTGCTGCTCTATTATAGCAGTAAGTAAAACCGGACCAAAGTCACCAGATGCCCACCCACAGAAGGAGTATCTAAACCAGCCCTATCCAGAAGAGAATTGCTTATCCCAATGGCCAGAACTCCAGTTTCTATAACCCTGGCCACCTCAGACTGGAGTGATCTGCAGCCGTAAGTAAGTTTGAAAGAAAATCTGGATCTTAAGGACTGTAACTCCTGGGTGAGTCCTAGTGCTGAACTGGTCTCAGAGCCAGTGCACTAGAGGGGCATGCAACCTTTTTTGGAGCTTGTGACTCCAAAAGAGACTTTTTCCTTCCACTTGAGGAGAGGAGAGGAAAGAGTGGGGAGGACATTGTCTTACATCTTGGATACCAGCTCAGTCACAGCAGGATAAGGCACTGGTCAGCATTGTGAGGCCCCTTTCCAGTCTCTATCTCCTGGAGGACATTTCTAGATGTACCCTGGGCCAGAAGGGAACCCACTGCCTGGAAGGGAAGAACTCAGTCCTGGCAGGATTCATCACTGGCACTGAAGAGGCTTTGGTCCCTGAATAAGCAGCAGTAATACACAGGTAGCACATCATGAGACTTGGGTGAGTCTAATACACAGGCAGTATGTCATGGGCCTTGAGGGAGACTTTCTGGCTTCAGGTGAGAATCAGCACATTCACAGCTATGTTGAGTACAGGGAAAGATTCCTTTTGCTTGAGAAAACCAGAGGGAAAAGTAAAGGGCCTTTGTCTTGCACCTTAGGAACCAGCTCTACCACAGGGAGGTACAGTACAAAGCAGGCCCTTGGGGTCCCTGATTCCAGGCCTTGGTTCTTGGATAACATTTCTGGACATGTCCTGGTCCAAAGGGGAGCCCATTGCCTTGAAAGGTTTGTCCCAGACCGGGAAGCTTTCATCCCAACCTGACTTAAAAGCCCTTGAGTCTTAAGGGAACAGTGGAGGTGGCTTGGCAGTACTCCCTATGTGCCTGTGGTGGGCAGTAGCCATGGGGTGAGGCTCCTCTAGCTTTGGAAAGGGGATGAAAGAGTGAGAAGGACCACATCTTGGGGTTTGTGTGCCAGCTCAGCTACAGTACAATAGAACACCAGGTAAATTTCTAAGGTTTTTTAATGTAGTCCCTGGCTCCTGGATGGCATCTCAGGACATGCCCAGAGCCTGGGGTAACTTGCCACCTGAAAAGAAGGACACAAGCTTGTCAGCCTTCACTATCTGCTGGTTGTGGAACCCCAGAGCCTTGAGCAAACACAGATGATAGCCAGGGAGTGGTTACAGCAGGCCTTGGGTGAGATCCAGTGTTGTGCTAGCTTCAGGTCTGACTCAGTGCAGTCATAGTGGTTGTACCCACAGGGGTGCTTATATTTCTTAACCCAAAGCTCCAGGTGTGGGATAAAGTAAGGGAAGAGAACATGAGGCTCTGCATAATAATCTAAAGAATTCTCCCAGATTATGTCAAGACCATAAGGCAATACCTCTACAAGTCTGCAAGAACCACAGTGTTACTGGGCTTGAGGTGCCCCCTAATGCAGATGCAGCTTAGATCACCACGCCCAAGTCTTTTCAAATACCTGGAAAGTCTTCCTAAGAAAGGCAGGTACAAACAAGCCTAAACTGTGAAGGCTATGACAAATACCTAAGTCTTCAATGCCTAGACACAAAAGAACATGCACAAGTATCAAGGCCATTCAGGAAAACATGACCTCACAAAATGAACAAAATACGTCACCAGGGACAAATCCTGAAGAAATCGAGGTATATGAACTTTCAAACAGGGAATTCAAAATAGCTGTTTTGAGGAAACTCAAAGAAATTCAAGATAACAGAGAGAAAAAGTTCATAATTCTATGAGATATATGTAACAAAGGCATGGAAATAATTAAACAGAATCAAGCAAAAATTCTGGAGCTGAATAATGCAGCTGACATATTGAAGAATGCATCAGAGTCTTTCAATAACAGAATTGATCAAACAGAAGAATTAGTGTGAAGATAGGCTATTTTGAAATACATAGTCAGGAAACCAGAGAAAAAAAGAATAAAAAACAATGACACACACCTATAGGATCAAGAAAATAGCCTCAAAGGGAAAATCTAAGAGTTATCGCCCTGAAAGAGGAGGTAGAGAAAGAGATAGGGGTAGAAAGTTTATTCAAAGGGATAATAACAGAGAACTTCTTAAACCTAAAGAACAATATGAAGATCCAAGAACAAGAAGGTTATAGAACATCAAGCAAATTTAACCCAAATAAGAGTATCTCAAGGCATTTAATCATCAAACTCCCAAACAACCTAATGATGCATCTTAAAGAGCTGGAAAAGCAAGAGCAAACCAAACTCAACATTAGTGGAATAAAATAAGTAATAAAGATCAGAGAAGAAATAAATGAAATAGAAACGAAGAGAACAATTTAAAAAGTTGTGGTTTTTTTTTGAAAAACTAAACAAAATTGACAAACCTTTAGCCAGACTAACTTACAAAAAGAGAAAGAAGATTCAAATAAATAAAATCCCAGGTAAAAAATGGGACATTACAGCATATACCGCAGAAATTCACAGGATCATTAGGGGCTACTATGGCTACTATCTGCCAATAATTTGAAGATCTAGAAGAAATGAACAAATTCCTAGACACATACCAAGATTGAACCAGGAAGAAATTCAAAACATGAACAGACCAATAACAAGTAACAAGAGCTAAGTTGTAATCAAAAGGCTTCCAGTAATTTAAAAAAAAAAAAAAAGCCTATGAGCTGACTTTAAATGACCAAACCTTTAAAAAAGAACAAATACCAATTCTATTGAAACTATTTCTAAAAGTGGTGGAAAAGGGAATACTTCCAAACTTATTCTATGAGGCCTCTATTACCCTGATATGAAAACCAGACAAACACACATGAATAAATAAGAACTACAGGCCAATATCACAGATGAATATTGATGCAAAAATTCTCTACAGAATACTAGCAGACTGAATTCAACAACACATTAAAAAGACCACTCATCAGAACCAAGTGGGATTTATCCCAGGGATGCAAGAATGGTTCAGCATATGCAAATCAATCAATATGATACATCATATTAACAGAATAAAAGACAAAAACCATATGACCATTTCAATTAATGCTGAAAAAGCATGTGATAAAATTCAACATCCCTTCATGATAAAAACCCTGAAAAAAACTGGTATTGAGGGAACATACCTAAACATAATAAAAGTCCTATACAACTTTTGTGTGTCCTATGACACACAGCTAGCATCATACTGAATGGGGGACAAATGAAAGCCTTTTCTCTAAGATCTGGAACACAACAAAGATGTCGTCTGTCACCATAATTATTCCATATGGTACTGGAAACCCCAGCTAGAGCAATTAGACAAGAGAAAAAAATAAAGGGCATCCAAACTGGAAAGGTGGAACTCAAATTATCCTTGTTTGCAGATGATATGATCTTATATAGGGAAAAACTTAAAGACTCCACCAAAAAACCCCAAAACTATTAGAACTGACAAACAATTTGTAAAGTTCCAGGATACAAAATCAACATACAAAAGTTAGTAGCATTTTTATATGCTAACAATGAGCAATCTGAAAAAGAAATTAAGACAATAACTTCATTTATCATAGCTACAAATAAAATAAAATGCCTAGAAATTAGCTTAACCAAAGAAATGAAATATCTGTACAACGTAAACCACATAACACTGATGCAAGAAATCAAAGACGAAACACAAAAGTGGCAAAACATTCCATGTTCATGGATTGGAAGAATCAATATTGTTAAAATGTCCATACTACCCAAAGCAATCTATAGGTTTAATGCAATTCCTATCAAAATGTCAATGACATTCTTCACAAAAAAAAAATCCTAAAATTTATATGGAACTGCAAAAGACTCAGAATAGCCAAAGCTATCCTAAGCAGGAAGAACAAAACTGGAGGAATCACATTACCTGACTTGAAATTATACTACAGAGCTATAGTAACAATAATAACATGGTACTGGCATAAAAACAGATACATAGACCAGTAGAACAGAATAGAGAGCCCATAAATATACTCGTAAACTCACACATCTACAGTGAACTTATTTTTGACAAAGATTCTAAGAACATACATTGGGGAAAGGACAGTCTCTACAATAAATGGTGCTGGGAAAACTGGGTATTCATATGCAGAAGAATGAAACTAGACACCTCTCACCTTACACAAAAATCAAATCAAAATGGATTAAATACTTAAATCTAAGACATCAAACTATGAAACTACTACAAGAAAACATTGTGGAAACTCTCCAGGACATTGGAATGGGCAAAGACTTCTTGAGCAATACCGACAGGAACAGACAAAACAACAACAACAACTACAACAAAAAACAAACCAGAAATGGACAAATAGGATCACATCAAGTTCAAAAGCTTCTGCACAGCAAAAGAAACAATCAACAAAATGAAGAAACAACCCCCAGAGTGGGAAAAATATTTGCAACTACCTATAAGACAAGGGATTAATAACCAGAATATATAAGGAGCTCAAACAACTCTATAGGAAAAAATCTAATAATCTGATTAAAAAATGGGCAAATACCTGAATAGACATTGCTCAAAGGAGCCATACAAACAGCAACAGGTATATGAAAAGATGCTCAACATCATTGATCATCATAGAATTGCAATCAAAACTACAATGAGATATCGCCTCACCCCAGCTAAAATGGCATTTATCCAAAAGACAGACAATAACAAATGCTGGCAAGGATGTGGAGAAAGGGGAGCCCTTGGATACTGTTGGTGGAAATGTAAATTATTACAGTTACTTTGAAGAACAGTTTACAGGTCCTCAAAAAGCTAAAAACAGAGGTACCATATGATCCAACAATCCCTCTGCTAGGTATAAACCTAAAAGAAAGGAAATCAGTATATCAAAGACTATTCACAATAGCCAAGATTTGTAAGCATCCTAAGTGTTCATCAACAGATGAATGGATAAAGAAAATGTGGTACATATATAAAATGGAGTGCTATTCAGCCATAAAAAGAATGGGAGGCTGTCGTTTGCAACAACATAGTTGGAAATGGAGGTCATTATGTTAAGTGAACTAAGGCACAGAAGGACAGACATTGCCTGTTCTCACTTATCTGTGGGAGCTAAAAATTAAAACAATTGAATTCACAGAGATAGTAGGAGGATAACTACCAGAGGCTGGGAAGGGTGAGTGGGCTGTGAGGAAAGGGAAGGTGGTTAAAAGGTACAAAAAATAGAATAAATGGGATCTAGTGTTTGCTGGCATAACAGGGTGACTACAGTAAAAAATAATTTAATTGCGCATTTTAAAATAGCAAGAGGAGTGTAATTGGATAGTTTTAAACACAAAGGATAAATGCATGAGGTGTTGAATACCCTATTTATCCTGATGTGATTGATATAGGAATTAAAAAGAAGTTACTTAGGCAGATAGTAAGGGTACGGAAGTCCTCAGTAAGGTTTTCCTTTTAATGAAAAGCAGCTCCAAAATTATTTTATTTTCTAACAAAGAACATCCTGTAAAATCGAGCTTCAGACATAAACAAGCACGCTGGAAGCTTGCATGGGTTAATGCCAGCAGTTGTGCCCATAGGAATATACTACCTGGGACTAGGCAAGTTCAAAATGGCAGCTTTATCTTCTCTTTTGCTAGCCACGTGTACAGTAAGGAGCAGACAAGTGGAAAGCCCATTTGCATAATAAGATCAGGGTAGGGTGAACAGCCTTCCCTGGGCACTACGTAAACATCATGCCTGGTCAAACCAATCTGTGAGCCCTACATAAATCAGACATCACGTCCTCAAGCCTGCCTATAAAATAGGTTGCAGTCTGACACTTTTCCCTTTTTCAGACTCCTATCTCTCACAAGAGAGAGAGAGCTGCTCTCTTCTCTCCTTTCTTCTGCCTATTAGACTTTCCATTATTTAACCCACCCACGTGTCCATGTCTTTAATCCTCTTGGCATGAGATGACAAAGCCTGGGTATTTACCCCAGACAGTGATGCCGCTTCATGATTATTACACATTGCATGCCTATATCAAAATATCTCATGTAATTCTTAAACATATATACCAATGTAACCAAAATTAAAAAAAAAATTTTTAATGACTACAACATATCTCCCTCAAGTTCTTAAACATTAGAACTGATTGGGGTGGGCCAGGCATGGTGGCTCCGCCTGTAATCCCAGCACTTTGGGAGGCCAAGGTGGGCGGATCATGAGGTCAGGAGATCGAGTCCATCCTGGCTAACAAGGTGAAACCCTGTCTCTACTAAAAAGACAAAAAATTAGCTGGGCATGGCGGCAGGCGCCTGTAGTCCCAGCTACTCGGGAGGCTGAGGCAGGAGAATGGCGTGAACCCGGGAGGCAGAGCTTGCAGTGAGCCACTGCACTCCAGCCTGGGCGACTGAGCAAGACTCCATCTCAAAAAAAAAAAAAAAAAAAAGGAAAAAGAAAAAAAAGAACTGATGGTTAGATGTTAGGTTTAAACAGCAATGGATTTCAGTCCAAGGACCAGGACCCTTGTGCCAGCTGCTCAGAGACAGCTATAATATCACTTTATGTTGTTGGATCTCAGCCTTTTTCTCTGTGAAAAGTGGAAATTCCAGACCTAGACTGTCTCACAGTCTTGCAATTGGGATCAAGTAAGAAACTACTTACGAATAAGGTATTAGGTAATTGACTACAGTCTGAAATAGTGGGTGCTTACATACTCTTACTATGTTTCTCTTACCAGAGGAGTTCACTTACCAGTCAGTGAGTAAGTTTTGATTTCTACCACATGCCCAAAACTCCACTGGTCAAAAGTAGTTAGTTCATGTCTGCTCTTGCCTTAGCCAACTGTTCATTATACGGAAAGACCAGCAGTTTTGTTAATAGAGCCATGGAAAGCTCAAAAGGAAAATATGCACTTGCTCCTTCTTCTAAGAACTAGCATTCTCCAGAATGGTAGATATTATTTTGATGGAGATTATTGTCCTCCTGGTAATATTTTCTCTTCAAAAGAAAATTACCTCTCCCATCATTTGGATAATAATTTTAAAGAATTGTGTCTGCAATAATACCACCGATAGAGGATACAGTGGACAAGAAGGAAATGGAACAATAGAATGAAGGGAAGAAACTGTTAAAAACTGAAAAAAGCAGGGAGAATTGTGGAAGGATTGAGAATGAAAAACTAGAAACAAAGACATTCTAAAAGAGAGATGCTAATTCAGCAGGAAAGATAGTACAATTTTCAAATCAACTTAGAAAACCACATTACATAACTCATCTTGACTATCTTGACTACGTCGCACAGACAAAAAAAAAAAAACACTTTTCAAAGTGATAATTTTAGAAGAAAATCCAACCAGTACATGGATCTGTGTTGACTCCTACGTGTGGAAAGCGGGATGGTCTAGTTGAAATGCCTATTTATATAGCTTACTGTGTAGACATAGTGATTTAATAACTCTGCAATTATATATATAATTGACAGTCTTATCTTTTATTCATTTTTCCAGGGTTGTGTTTACTACAGACTGTCTCATCTTGGAGTTGTTTTTGTCCCTGTCTGTCTTCTTTACCAGGGGGTGGATTCCTACAGGTCTGAGCCAGGTATAATTCAATTCTGTATGACTGACAGCCCCTAGCACAATGTCTATCACACACTAAAGCTTTAACAAACTCTTAAAAGTGAATTGAATTATTTCAGACTTTATTATCTTCTCTTTCTGTGTGCATCCGTGTGTGTGTTTGGTGGGGAGGGGGGTCTGTGTGTTAAGCTTTTCTGGAGAATTGCATTTTGGTTTTAACTTCTGAAGTTAGAAATCTGTCAATAGTCACTAAAATACCAGGGGGCCAATTCTGATAACCTGTTTACTAAACAATGCCTAGGGAGTAATTATCAATCTGTTCTTGATGGAGTCTGTCTGCACTCAGACTTAGGGTAAAGAGAAGTCTGGGTTACAGAAAGCAGATGGGGCAATTATTCTCGACAGGGAAGAACAGGTAGAAGGGAGTAGTGGTGTGTATACAAATGAAATATAATACAAGCCATAATCCTTGCCCTTAACAAAATTTAAAATCTGTTTAGAGGAGAAGAAAAAGACAACGGAACAACCAAGCAATTATCTGATAGAAGCAAATCACATATTTCTTTACATAATGGGAATATTTTGACAATGAGTGATAGAAGATATTACAATTGTTCCCCACAACAAAACTGATTCAGCCTCATTATCCTCTATTTTTGTTTAGCTATCCCAGGGGAAGATGTCTAGTTCAAATCTTCCTGATTAGTTACTCCCACTCTGTTAGAGTTTGAAAACAGTCCTCTAGCACTGGAACCGAGGGACATGGCTCAGGTTGGCAAGATCATTATCCTCATCAGTGAACTTGATCTCCTGAGAGTCCTTTCAGATATACTGGAGAAGTGGCATTTGAAAGTAATTCCTGGTGTCTCTTAATTGAGAATAATATACACCTTCCTGATACAAGTGATACAGCTGCTTTTCTTTGCTTTACCCATATGTGGCAATTTTTCACTCAGACTGAGAATGTGTCTAAAGACCAGTGAGTGACTGTGACAACTGTGATTTTAGACAGATAGGCTGAACGTAGAAAAGCCAAACCCATCTGATGTCCTTTGGCATTCTGAGTCTTGCTGTCTCTGTTTACACCAGCTCTCAGGCTAAAGGATGCTGCCATCGCCTAGTTGTTAGTTTCAAGTCCCATTGTCTTTATGGAGATTTTGGGGTTTTAGATCTAAAAATATCATAATATTATTTTTTACTGGGGGATAATGGTAAAAATGAAAAAATATTCCTTTATTATATGAAGAGGGAATGCTGTTTACAGGAGACATTGAAAACTCAGAGGCTTTTAATGTTTCCTTCACTTTTCTGAATCCAAATGAGGATAGTAAAAGACCTAAAGATGAAAGGACAGAGTGTCATACTTAAACAAAGAATTATCTATTTCATGATTACTTAAGTCAATTGGTTATGTTCACATCTGAAGTTGCTAATGGATTGTGCTTATGATACTAGGCAAAATGGCTATGGTAATAGAGTTTAATACTGAAAACTTGTAAAGCATATTTAAATAGTGTGAACACAGCAAAGAAGAAAAGGAGGGAGGGAAGGAGGGAGGGTGAAAGGGGGAAAAGTAACTGGTTTTGAATCAAAGAAGAACTTTGGAATTCACATGCTTATTTTTCCAACATATTTTAACCTGAGAATATAAATTCTATAATAAACAACTAAATTCACATTGCCAAATGCTTATATACAGGAGAAGCCTTTGACAACTCTTTCTGTGTTTCTCTCTCCCAAATCTTGCCAACATAACAGCAAACATGAGACATGAGAGACTATATATACAGAAGTTAAGAACATAGGCTTTGGAACCAGCTTAATGAGTTGAAAGTATAATCAACCTCTTACCTACTGGGTGTCTTGGAAAACATTATCTACTCTGTCTGTGCCTGTTACCACATTACTGTATGCCTCAGTTTCCTTATCTGCAGATCTGGGATATAATAACAGCACTTATCTCACAGAATTTTTGCAAAGGTTAAGTTGACTAATACATCTAAAGCACTTAAAACAGAAACTGGCACATTGTAAGTGCTCAGCAAATTAGATACCCAGTCTCACAGTTCATTGACCATCCCATATAATTCTCCTTTCTATCTCAGCACTTTACTTCCCAAGTCTTGGTCTTCTACTGTACACAGAATGACCCACTTTCAAACATTTAAATTTTGATATTCCTGGATCCTACTATACCTACTATGCTTTTATCTTTCTTCCTCCCTAACCTCGGTCTCCAACAACTTTGGAATTTCCTATTCACATAAACAAAGTTAAAAGAGAAAAAACAGATTGAGGGAAGATACTTGTAATCTATATTGACAAAGGAACAGCGTACAGAAATATAAAGGTTTCCTACAAATCGCTAAGAAAAAAAGACTACTAGATGGAAAAGTGGCTGGCCAAATGGAATGAAAAGAAAATTCATGGAAAAAAAGGGAACATCCAAAACCATGAAAAGTAATCAGGAAAAGTAAAGCAAAAATGAAACATTTCATACTTTATAAAACTGGCAATAATGTGATACCTAAATTTACCAAATGTTGGTGAGGATGTTTGATAGGAACTCTCAGATATTAGGAGTGGGAGTTTAAATTGGTATCTATACTTTGAAGTACAATTTGGCAACGCCTAGTAAAGCAAGGACGTTTGAGCATTGGATACCGTTGGATGCCTACTAGTATCTTTTCTCAATCCCGTACCTTTTTTATAGAAAGCTGATTTTGTTTGCCTAGCCATTCCTTCCCCAGTACAGTTATGTGTTTCAATGGAAGAAGATATAACCCCCAGTTCTAGGAATGGGGTTGATTTTTTTTTTCTAAAATGATTATATTGCCACTGGCAGTGACACAATTGCAGCTAATAAATTATAAGGGGAGGTCTTCTGGGAGTATTCTGCAGAAAGATTATAATTCCTAAGTGATTGTCCTAGGAAAAACAGCCTTCCCTCTTCTTGTGGGCACTTTTATTTGGATGTCACATTTGCAAATGTTTTAATCATTCCACTACTAGCGTGAGAAGAAGCCGCACCCAGGATGACTGGGTGGAAGATGGAAGGGAATGGTTCCTTGACAACCTTATTGAGTCTTGAATAAACCAACTCTATAATGCCAACTCCACCCTAAAATCTCCTTTTAAGTAAAATAAAAATGCTTTCATTTAAGCTAGGTTGCACTGAAAGTTTTCATTCTTATTGGCAATATCAGACTATTTCTAGGTATGTATACCTCAGAACTCCCACTCAAATATAAACGGGTGTATGTAGAAGGATGCATTTTGAAGCAATCTTTGTAAAATCCTCAAACTGGAAACAATTAAGTTATCTATCTTCAATTGAATAGTTAAATATGCTTTAGTATAATTAAGTAATGGAAGACTATAAAGCAATTAAGAATGTATTAAAATGAACACATTTGATCTGTTTTTATGGACACAGATATATATCAAAATAATAATACACAGTGTAAAAAGAACAAGTTCCTGAACAATATGTACAGCATACCATTTGTGTAAACTATGTAACCACACAAAACAATACTATTTGGGGCCAATTGGAATGTACACATAGAATAATCACATCAAAAATGATCAGTAAGGCTGGGCTCGGTGGGTCACGCCTGTAATCCCAGCACTTTGGGAGGCCGAGGCGGGTGGATTGGGAGGTCAGGAGATCAAGACCATCCTGGCTAACATGGTGAAACCCTGTCTCTACTAAAAATACAAAAAATTAGCCGGGTGTGGTGGCGGGCGCCTGTCATCCCAGCTACTCGGGAGGCTGAGGCAGGAGAATCACTTGGACCCGGGAGGCTTGGACCCGGGAGGCGGAGGTTGCAGTGAGCCAGATCGTGCCACTGCACTCCAGCCTGGGCAACAGAGCGAGACTCCATCTCAAAAAAAAAAAAAAAAAAAAAGAAAAGATCAGTAAAAACGTACATACAATCATAATAGAGGGAGTGGATGAAACATGCTAGAGTTATAAACACAACTCTAAGTGTATCCATAATATTTTATTTCTTATCAAAATGTAAAACCATATATGAAGAAATGTTATCATTCGTTAATGCAGCTTAATGACAATATGGGTTTTTCTTATATTACTCTAATTTTCTGAATGCTTAAAATAATTCATAAATATTTTCAAAAATAAAATAAATTTTAAAATAAAGCCAATTAAAAGAAAGAAAAGAGATAAAGGAAGTGGAACTGGGGATGGGATTGTCTTTCACTATTAAATTAAAAGAGTTCTTTATTGTTTGACTACTATAACTCGCATGAATTTCATTATAATTTCTTCAAAGCAGAGGATTTTGAAGAGAAATTCAGTCTCTTTCAGACCACCAATTCCCTCTTTGTTGCAACTTCTTCCCTAGCTTGACTGGACGATATGGTGGTTTGCAGTATCCCCCTCTTCATAGGAACTTGTAGTTTTCTATGTGTCTTTGAGAAGTTCACAACATGTTGAAAATAAACATCAACGTATGAAACCGCTGGAGAATACTACACTCTTGGCATTCCTTCAAATCCTCCTTGATTTTCTCCCTAGCTCAAACCAATAGTCAAATTTTTCTTTTCCTAAGCCCAGCTATTGAGAAAATAATCACTGCAGTGATTATTATGCGCTAATTTATTATGCGCCTTAATCCATCTTTAACCATCTCTGTGTGCTTTGGGTGACATCTTTCACTCCTGAAATTTTCATTACCACTATACACTTTGCCTCTCAAATGTGTAACTCCAGTCTAATCTCCACACTCAGCCCCAGGCTAGGCTTCAGCTTCACTATTAGACTTCTCTATCCAGTTACATGAAGCAGAACACATTGTTTTACCCAACGTAAGAATGGGCATGGTTAGGGTCAGCACTAGTAATCTATAAATGGAAGCTAAGCAAGATGCAGAATCATGGACTGATCAGTGCAGTTCATTTAAAGATGGCCTTAACTTCCTGACACTCTTTTCATTGGCTGTGAAATTTTTGACCCTCTTCTCATTGAGAGGTAGGGCCCATGACTCTTCTTCTTGCATATGTGTGGATTTTATGACTGTTTTGATGAATAAAACATGGCAAATGTTAACACTGTGCCAAATTCTGAGCCTAAACCTTAAGTCACTAGTGGCTTCCATTTCCTCGCTCTCACCTCCTGGCTGTGAGTTCTGCCACCACATCAGGAGTCCAGCTACCTCATGACCACCATGCTGGAGAGGCCATGTAGAGCTTCCCCGGCTGCCAGTCTCTGCTGAACCCAGTGTTCCAACCACGCCCCTAAAGTGACAGATCTGTGAATAAACAATCTCAAGCCCTCCAGACAAACCCACTTACCAGCTGAAGACCACTGGGCAACCCTGCAGAGCCTTGTGGAGCAGAAGAATCACGCACTGAGCCCTGCTCACATCTCTGACCCACAAATCATGAAATACAACAAAAGATTTTAAGATACTAAGTTTTTGAATTTGTTATCGAACGATAGACAACCATATAACTCCCTCCTCTCCAGGGCTATTTAGTGGGCCTCCTAGAGCTATACATATTTCTCACCCCTGAAACATTTTCCAATTGCTGTGGGACATTAAAAAATATTTACATACTCTGTCAACGCTAAAAAAAAAATAATTAGATAAAGTAAAATTTTAAGATTCTCTTTTATTCCCTATTTTCATCCCTTTCTCCATCTCAAAGTTAATCACTGCTCCTATTAATGAATATTTAGATTATTTCTAGTTTTTTATTAAATAAAACAGTGCTGCAGTTAACAGCCTTGCACATATTCTCTGTAAATTTCAGATTCATAGAAGTCAAATTACTGAGGCATAAGTTATTAAAATTATAATACATGACACCAAACTGCTCTCCCTCAAAACTGAAATCTTTGCTTATTTATATGGTCACCAATATTTCACAATAGTGTTCATTTATCCAAATACTGGCCACCAATGGATGTTGTCATTTAGATTTTGCCACTATGAGTAAAAAAAGTGGTAGCTTATTGTTTTAATTGACATTTCTCTGATTATTTGTGAAGTTTGTAGCATCTTTTCATGTGTTTATTACTACTTGGGTTTCTTCTTCAGTGAATTCACTATTGATAATCCTTTTTAGAAAAAATTTTATTAGATTGCCTCTTTGTGTTTATTGTTTTGTGGCAGCTCTTTGCATTCTGAATATTAATTTGTTGCCTGTTCTATATGCCACAAATACTTTTTTTCTAGTCTGTGGTTTGTCCTTTATTCATTAATTAATTTATTTAAAAGGTATTTATTGGAAACTTTGTGCCAGGCATTGTTACTAGATACCGGGAATACAGATGTGAGTAAGACAGAGTCCCACTCTCTTGGACTTAGTTTATTGTGGAAGATATACAGTAAACAATGAAAGACAGACGTAATGTTTTATAAGTGTTACAAAGAGTAATAGAGTTGGGTAAGTGACATACAATGATGAAGTGTGCTATTTAGATAGGCCAGTTAGGGAGGCCATTTGAGCGCCAAAATGAGCTGATATCTGGAGGCAAAACATTTCACTCTGAGGATGTAGTGTATGCAAAGGCCCTGAGATGAAGGAATAACTGTTGTGTTCCAGAAACTTGCAAGGAGGCTGGTTTGGCTAGAGGACCACAGTCCGGTACATTGTGGACTGTGGATTTATTTCACTGGAGGATGAAAGCTATTCAGCATTTTGAATAGGGAAGTAATGCAATCTGATTTCCATCTGAGAAGGACCAGGCTGGCCACTGGGCAAGAGAGGCTGGGTGTGTGCACGTGTGGCAAGGGGTGTCGGGAAGAATGGGAGCTGAAAGATCACAGGGAAAGTCATCGCCTTACACAGGAGGTTATTTCAGTAGTACAGGCAAGAGATGACTAGACTGGAGTTTTGGCAATAAAGGTGGTAAAAAGTCACCAGATTACAAATATATTGTGAGTGTAAAGCTGACAAGTACAGTTGATGCACTATGAGGAGAAAGAGAGAAAAGATCATTCTAAGATGTTTGGCCTGAACACTAGGTGAGTGGTGGTGCCTTTTGCTGAGATGATGACTTGAAGGAAAAGCAAGGAAGAGCCTCACACATGTTGAGCTTGAGAAGCCTATTTGCTCTCTCACTGTCTTCTAGGCAGAAATGCGAAGAAGTCTGGAGTTCAAGGGGGAGGCGGTGGAGGAGGTGGCAGGAACCTGTGGGTCACCAGTGCATAGACAATATTCAAAGCCATGGAACTCTAGAAATCAGCGTAGGCCTGGAGGTGAAGCTGTACCACAGCACTTCAATGTCCACGAGGGAAGAACAAGAGGAGACCCATCATGGAGGCCTTAGAAGAAATGAGCAGTGAGATGGGAGAAAACACAGGAAAGTGTGGGGTCCCAAAAGCCAAGGAAAGCATTTAGAACAGGGCCCGGTACACAGTAAATTAAAGTTAATTATGTAGCTATTAGTATTTATCCTTTTGAAGCCCTATGGTCCCCAAGTAGTCCTTTCTTCTCTGACTTCAACTAGGACTGAGATCTGTGATAGCTTTGACCAGTAGAATATGGCAGGAGATATTGTTCATACCGGATTCCAAGCTCAAATATTAAGTGACCAAGAAATAGATTTAAATTGAGGATTTAGAAGAGACTATTCTATTTGGAAATGCGAAGGTCATTGGTTACTTTGAGAAAAAAGATTTTAGTGGAGGGAGACACAAACTTCTTTTTTTTTTTTTTTTTTTTTGAGATGGAGTCTCACTCCGTAACCCAGGCTGGAGTGCAATGGCGCGATCTCGGCTCACTGCAACCTCTGCCTCCCGGGTACAACAATTCTGAAGGCAGACAAAATTCTAAGTGAATTGGTCTCTAGAGAGAATGGCAGAGGAGATGGGCACACCAAGTCCATTTCGGAGAAATTTTGCCTTAGAGAACAGCCAAACTCTTCGGGGCAATTTAATTGTTCTAAAGTAATAAGAAGGTTTACTTTATTTTTGTAATATGGGAGATGTTCTTCTAAGATGTTTGTGTAGTAATAACAATGAGCCAATAGATTAACGGTGTCAAAGAGAGAGCAGACAATTGCAGAAACAAGTTCTCGAGCAGATTGGAAGCTACGTGAGTCAGTGCACAAGCAAAGACTCTGAGTGTAGCAAAGAGCACAGATTTTTTATCCATTTATAAGAAGAAGCAACAAGTAAAATATCCAATGCACAGCAGGTAGACTGGTCGATGTGTTGGTCAGAGAACAAGGAATTGTTCTAATTTATTGATTCTATTTTCTCAGTGAAATAAGAAGATCATCAGCTGAGAATGAGAAGGAAGGAGTGGGTGTTAGAGGTTTGTAAAGAAACGGGAATGAATGGGCTGTTTGACTTGGGCGATGTAACTTCAGTACAAAACTTTTCAAAGCACCCTGAGCGGCAGCTAGAGATGGGTGATCACATTAAAGTTGGTCTGGTGTGTTCTTATTCAGCCATTTTTTTTAGTCTCCAGCTGCATGGTTTATGTTAATTATGGCATCTTTAATCACATATAAGTTTTTTTTTTTCTTCGTGCCGTTAACTCAGATTGGCTAATTTTTCCTGTATGGATTCTTGAATTTGTACATTCTTAAGAAGGCTCCACTTCTACCTTGAAATTACAAAACAAAATGAACAGAAAACTTCACTATTTTCTTATAATCTTGTCATAATAAATACTAACATTTTATTCCACGTGGCCTTTTCTGTATTCATAAGTGTGTGACTTATTTTTCTCAAAATGGATAATATGCTGTTTCAACATTATTTTTCAAAAATCCACCTTTTATTCTCTGAAATGTCATATTGGTCATGTGCATGGGCTTATTTTTGGACTTCTGCAGTTGTTTCATTCGTCCTTCCTGCATTCTTACCCCTTTGGTTTAATTACTGTGGTATTTTTTCAGTATTTCTAGTAAAAGTCACCATCCAAATCTCTTTTTCAAAAGTTTTATGGCAATCCTTGAGAATTTTATCTTTCAGATGAAATTTATCTTCCAGATGAGTCCAATTCAATATAATAATCTCTTTGTAAAGCATCATTTAAAATTCAGAAAAGATTTTGATTGGGATTTAATTGAATGTATAGATTAGTTTGGGGAATATTAACATTTACAACCTGATATTTTTCCATAGAGAAGCCTGTTATTCTCAATATTTATTTGGGTCTTCATTTATGCACTTCAAAACAGTTTTATAGGTTTCTTCAATGCAGAAACTTCATGGCATCTTAAAGGCATTTCTTGATTCTGACACCATAAAACAAAACCATCTGTTGTCTTCTACATGGCACCTTAAGTACATTAACATCTTTGTGCCATAGTTTCCTAGTCTGTTGAAGAAGACTTGTGAAGAATAAATGAACTAATAAATGTGAAATGCTTAAAACAGTGCCTGGTGCTGCTGTTATGATTTCTCCTTTTGAAGCCCCAAGTAAGTCCTTTGTGTTCTAACTGCATCAAACCACTGCAATTGCACAAAGAACATGCACCTGAGCCTTTGCACACAGTATTCCAAAGCCATCTGAAAAATGGAGTCTGCAGACTTTCAGCTTCCACAATACAAAAGAGAGCTTAGGAGGGCAGAATGTCACTGAAAATTTCAGAGAAATGAGAAAGATTTCATATGTAATTATAAAAATATGTAAAACATTATTTTAGAACTGTTCTATAGTTGGCTACTTATATTTGATGGATCAGTTTTTTTCTTTGAGATGTTTTACATAATCTAAAAACCAGTTAAGTTAAAATAAAATTTAGTCACTAAATATTATTA
The DNA here is from genome assembly GCF_028858775.2 of Pan troglodytes. Classification (NCBI taxonomy): domain Eukaryota; kingdom Metazoa; phylum Chordata; class Mammalia; order Primates; family Hominidae; genus Pan; species Pan troglodytes. Next base: position 33,466,624 of record NC_072412.2, read on the forward strand.
AGAGGGGGGCACTTTGCAATAGATAAGTTCTGTAAATATTAATATATTTCTATATAAAATGAAAAGTACACCATTTGAAGCAGCCATACAAACACCTGACATATTTAGTGACTGAATTTCATACCTTATTATAATTTTTTCCAGGTGCATTCAATATCACTCCTTTACAAAAATAACAGAGGTATCAGTTAATCACCAAGAAGAGGAGCCCATGACAAAGCTCCTCTAGATTCCTTTTTTTTTAATCTGATGACCTGATTACCAGAAGCAAAAGACCTATTAAACCCTTTATCTCTTAAAATATATTTTTCTAGAAAATATTAAATGTTCTTAGTATCAGAAACACCCCACAGAGCCCTTTGTTAGACAGAATGCATATATACTACATGAAAAGTCTTCCTATATATTCTCCATCCCCTCTCCCTTTTAAAGGAAGTGATTTAAACAAAAATTCCAGAAACTTCTAGGCTAGGCTTAGAATTTCCACAGTGGCCATTGATTGGGGAGAGAACAAAATAATGGTAAAAAGAAAAGTATCTGTCTTTATCTCCCTTTTTCTCTTATTCTCTCCCATTCTCTCTCTCTCTCTCTCTCTCCCTCTCCCCCCTCCACTCCCCAAATATATGCTAAAATTAGAATATATAATTAGTTTTAGAACATACTAGTTTCTCCTTTATTATTTATCAATATAGGCATAACAGCTTAAGGGAGGCATTATCACAGTGTTTTAAATCACTGAATCTGACAGCCCTGGGATCATTTTTGTAGGCATGTTCTAACTTCCAAGAGTTCAACACAAGCTACATAGCTAACTGAGTTAAGCACTGAAAAAAGACAGCCTCAGTCTCTGGAGAATGTCTTCAGAAGAACAAGGTAACTGGGGTACTAGGTCACTGCAAATCTACTTCTGAAAATAAGTAAAACAGACAGAGGAGAAAATAGTCCATGCAATATTAATGTATATTGCATTCAAAAAAGAAATATGCTCTGACTGCCCTGCCTCTGTAACCTGGTGCCCTAATTTTACACATTCTAAGACTTATGCACTCCTAAACCATCTGCCTGATACCTGTCCCTCCCTGAAATGTTTATGTCTCAAAATTCTTCATTTCTTCTTTTTTAGAGAGTAGAATCATCAAGATGCAAGTATGTTTGAGGGAAAAACATAACAATGTTGAATCAGAAGGAGAGAAACTACTGCAGTGGCCCAGAGGACTGCAAGTGCCTGAAAGCTCACTGGGGATGGAAAATATGACTTCCCTCTAGTTTCTTCATTCTGGGTTTGTCAAGGATACACACCCTACAGAGAGACCCCTCACCTTTCCCCACAAACGGTACCTCCTTTTCCTTCCCCTACTCAGTAGGAATGTGCTCTTTAAGGATTCTGCAAGAGCAGAACTGGTGAGAAAGGTGCTTTTAAAAACAGTGCTGTGGACTTCCATCCTAACCCAGTGCAGAGCACTGGCACAGTATGTAAATGCTTAGTATATTTCTTTTCATGTTTGTTATGATCAAAAAGTCATTACTGACTTCACCATTGTAAACAATGAAACACCAAGCTATGAGTGATGATTTAAAGTGAAAATACAGCACAGGAGCCCCCAAAACACCTTATACTACATCATGCAATAATGTAATAATCCCCAAAAGCCCAAGCCAGCAAATATGCTGCACAGAAAACTGGTAAGGCACTGCAAAGCAAACTTCGCCAAGAAAAAAAGTTCCACTGAAATTTTTATTCAGCTTATGATAGTGTATACCATTTTCTTTTGGCCTTTGTAATTTCTCTGTCATTTAGTTTCTAGGAGAACATTGGTCAGCAGGCTTTATAACTGTTTTCTTCAGATGGAGGAGAATCATGATAAAGGTCACATTTCCACTGCTAAGTGCTCTTGGATATGGTGATCCTGAAGAAACTGCTGCCTGTGGAGACTGCACTGATGGAACAGGGGAGCCACAGTCTGTTAGGCATAGAAAGCATGTCCTAAGACACAGTTCATTCTTATGGAAATTTACATGATTTAGGGTTTATGTTTCCATGTAAACCCATAAAACATAATCCACACAATTTTAGAACAACGTTACACACTATTTTATAAGGAACAGAAAAATCAGCTATATAATTTGCCATCTCCCTTGCCCAAATGTGTCAATACTTATTGATCCTTGCTTTTCCTTTTTGGTTGAGCTAATCAAGATAAATGTAAAAGCAACAGTGCCTAAAAGAACAGGCACTCAGCATATAGTTGATTGAAAGAAATAAGAGGGAGATCCATAGAGAAACTATGAACATGATGAAAAATGTTGATTAAAACAATATAGTCATCTGGCTGTCTTTCGTTTACTTACATGAATGAGCCAATAAAATCAACGTTTACTTCACTGTATGGAAAATGTGAGTAAATATAATTCAGTTGAAAATCAGGATCTATACAATTTCAGATAGAGCAACAATTAGAGAGTCATTGAAAAGTTAGTAAGGGAAGTGGAAAAAGATAAAGAGAAATGGGCAATGTATAACCTAGGAAGAGGTGCCACTGAGTAGTAGAGAGGTATGGTGGTGAAGACAGTCAGTGGGAGGGCTGATCAGACAGTAGTTTTCCAGTTCATCACTGGCTTCCTTGAAAGGTACCATTTTCATTCTGTAAAGGTTTCTTGGATGCGATGAGTTTTTACATGAAGGATTTGGAGGAAGTGGTGAGGCTGGCTGTCAGAGCGGAATATCATTTGTGAGCAGCAGGGAAGAATGCCTGCATGCTAGAAAGAAATGAAGGATGATGAAATGAGCCCAGTGCATTAGGCTGGAAGGAAAGCCACAGAGGGGCTGCAAAAGGATGCGCCATGGCAGTTAATACACAGCCACCTCGGGGGACAGCAGGCCTAACAATAACCATGTCAAAACTCAATTCCATATCAATGAGAAAGATGTTGTGAGGAATTTAAATCAAATAAAAATAAAGGCCATCAAAGCATACAGAGAATAGGATAGTACAAAAAGAATGGTGCCCCATCTCTGCCTCGTGAACTACATCATCCTTAAACTTCCCTGCTCTAGATTCTAAAGTCATTGTGACCAGGGGACCAAGCAGCAACCTTCGTGTTTCCAGAAATAGCAGATGATGCAAGGTTTTCCATTCGGAACTGGCAATTTTTAGCCTTCTTTCACCATTAAGCAAATAATAAAAATAATCATAGCTTGTTTTATCAAGTGCTTCTGACTTGGCAGGCACTGCTCTGTGCACTGCATGAGTGAACTCATACCATCCTCGCAAAAACTCTATGCTATTATGATCCCCATTTCTCAGTTGAGGAAAACAGGTACAGGAATGTTAAGTAACTCTCCCAGAGTCGCAGAGCTAGTAAACAAGGAGGCGTGGGTTCCTCCTGAGCCCATGTTCGTGACCAATACACATTGGCTGTCTCCTGAGACACTGGCACCAGCACTGAATATGACCTTGGAAAATCTTGCACTGCCTTCCAAGGCCCTCATTTTCATAGGCAGACAGGACCTATAGGTGCACACTGAGTTATTCCATCTCTATCAGATGCATGCCCATGGAGAGGGTTCATGGACTAATGCCTAGGACCCAGGGAGAGTTTGACACATTTATCCTTCACATTTGGTTCATTCCTGAAAGCATCAATCCAGCTTCTAGGTCTTAGAAAAATCATTTTCACCTGATGTCTCTTCCTAAAGTTGAGCGTACCATAGGTTGAGCTTTAGGAAAAAAATCCGAATTTGCTTTCTGATTTAATTTTTAAAGTGATAAGACCATCTCTTACAGCTGTCTTATCACTTTAAAGATTAGCTGTCCGCTAATCAAGTACCCAGTGTTTGCATAATATTGCCTGTATAGGTTAGATCTTAAGCTTATCTGGATTTGCTAATTACCACTATTTATTTTCCTATAGCATGATATTGGGTTTGTGGATTTTCAAATTTGTAGAAGGTGTTCCTTCATGTTTGTCCTTGTGTGAGTGGTGTGATTCATTGCTGATTTACCAGAGCAAGTTCTTTCACATTAATGGCAGTAGAATGGAAGAGGGTTAAGAAGATGGAAAAGAGGGCCAAGAATAGGATTTGTGCTAAATGAATATGTGTGTACACACATATAATATCTGAGTAGAAAAATATTATCTGAGCAAATCAGTTATAAAAAGACACTAATCTTTCATGAGAGAGAAAAATGTTGATAGGAATGCTTTTTTTTTAATAATCTGATAGAGGTCGTCTCGTTGAAGGCAATATTCACTGCTAAACAGCTTTTGCTGTTCTCCAACCCTCCATCCATCCTTGTCTTGGCAATTTTGGAACATGTGGCATCTTCTTTCTTGGCTCCAATAAATTGCAGTGTTTGCTGCTCATCTTCTTTAACAAGAGTTCTTACCCTATTATGAAAATGGACATCTGAATGTAATAGGCAGTCTAAGCCCCATGAAGATATCTTGGTTTGAAGACAGAAAGAAACTTACAAATGAGGCAATAAAAAATAAATTGCACAACGTTGCATTTACTAACTAAGCAAGATAATAGAGTGTGAAAACTGAAGGTGCTGAGCAAGCAAGCTTCTGCCCCCTTCAGAGCTGAGCTTTCATGTGACCTGCATGCTAATCCTGTCATGTGTAAGATGCATTATTGAGATGACATTCGTTATTGGCATTAGGTATTCAGTTTGTTTGACATTTTTCATTACTAACCTTCGCTTTTCCAAAGCCGATAACTCAGTGGTAAAAATTTATACCTTCTGTTATTCTTAAAGGGCCAAATTTGGCATACAAATTCTAGTACTTAAAATGCAATTTTATTTCAGGGGAAAATTGGGCTTCATTGGAGTGAGACTGTATTAAATATTACAGAGGGTTACTAGCTAGCCTAACTGTTAAATCTTAGGATAAGAAGAGCAGTGGATACCACAGGGAATAATATTTTTATTTCTGTGTATATTCTGTAGACAGACTTGCAATTATATTAAAATCCTGGTCTAGCAAGTTTGGAGGCCCTGGAAGAGAGAATTACTCTTGGATGGCCAATGAAGGTATTTCTGGGAATGGGGGTCTAGAATAAAGCTTTACAGTACAGTCTTCCTGTTTCGAGGAAAGCCAGGAGACTTGTAAATGTAAGGAGCCCAAGTGACAACAGAGATGAGATAAAGACTTATGGCCAGGTGCAGGAATGCTCATGTGCTTCCGGTGAAGGCAAACTTGTGAGTGGTGTGGCCTCTCCCCAGTGAGCTGGGGTTGGTGATGCTATCACTGTACATCAGGCCATGGGCTCAAGACAGCATTTTTCAACACTTTAATACCCATGCTACCTTTAATACACTTGGTAATCTTGTCATTCCCACACGATTATAGTTTTCCCCAGAGTGCTCAATGTTAAGTCATATTAAAATGGAAATGTAATAGCTTCTCCAACACGTGACTCTTCCTCATTTCTTTACCTCTTACAGTAAACAGACTTGATGTGTTCTCCTCTAAAAGCAGGGCTTTAACTGGAGGGAAAGGAGTGAGAGGGAAAGTGCGTTTCACAGTGCATGGTACATAGCAGGCTCTCAAAAAGGTTAGTCCTCTAGCTGGGCTGCTGGTGGAAAAAGGTGGAAAAAGGAAAACTAATGTTTTCAGCCCTATTAGATTTTGTACTTACCAGACAATTTTTATTCAAGCCAGGCCTGATTGTGGGTCTCTAACCCTGATGGGGAAAATCCCACTGGGCTGATTATCCATAGGAAACTAAAGTTGTTACCAGCAAAGAGAAGAAATGTGATAAGAGACAGGGAGTTAGTAGGATTTTTGGCCCTAATATTTTGATTAAGATTTTTTTAAAGGTGCTATTATCCTGAATCTTTGTATATTTTATTTATTTTGCATGCCTGTTTCTCCATGGTGTATTCACATGCAAGCTTTTTGAGGACAGAATTGGGTGTTCTACTTGAAAGCATCAATGACAGCCTTGAGCTCCAAGCCCCTATACGTGTCCATCATACTTGTCCATCAGACTGAAGGCCAGTCTTGGCTCCATACTGCAGCCCCACCCGTCTCCCCTCCCTGCAGTTTCAAGAAATGCCATGTACAAAATTACTGTTCTTAGGTTGTTTTATCATAGTTTGAGTATACAATAGATTGGTTCAAATTGCACTTCAAGTTGGATGGAAAAGAAATATATACCCCTCTGGTCCATTTGCCCAGCAATGCATACTTTTTGGATAAAGTGAATAACTAATAATACAAATCCTAAATAGAGTACAAAATGCTCTGTTTAAAGCAGTACATGTTGATCACATCATGAATAAGCTTTGAATCTTTTAAATCTATTAAGAACTGGAGCTATGGGAAATCAATTGCCTATGAATTTTTAAATAACGTTTGCATTGCTAGATATTGTTAATTTTTGTAAAAAAAAATGCGGCAAACTTGAAGAAACTCTAATAGAATGTATATAGTGCCTTTTAGTCATTTTCTTCATTTCTGCTGGGGTCTTACTTTAGACCCCGTCCACTTAAGTGCAAATCTGTTAATGAACATGTGCATTCTTAAGAGTTTACAACACCTAAAAGCTTAAGACTATCTGTCTACTTTCTACAACACAGCTCCTAGATGTGCTAAATTTATAATTCATTTCTAGCTACTTTAAAACTACAAAATCCTATCCAACAATTTCTTCCAGAATTTAGAGTGAAAGAAAACATTGGTTTGATCTAAATTACAATCACTACATATATTCAGATTGACTGCATACTCTCAGGTTTGCACTCCACAGGACTCTGGGCTTCTATCAGTCCCCAGCCACCCAGCAAGGCTCTGCTTGATATACAGAGAATCACCTTGGAAAGACTAACCAGTCTTAGACTCAGAAAGACAAAGCTTTGATACACTGTCATGCTCTAAGTCTCCTGAAGGCCTTCGGAGATGACACCAAGTGATATGGTTTGGTTCTGAGTCCCCACTCAAATCTGATCTTGTAGCTCGCCCAGTTCCCACGTGTTGTGGGAGGGAGCCAGTGGGAGATAACTGAATCATGGGGGCAGGTCTTTCTCAGGCTGTTCTCATGATAGTGAATAAGATCTGATTGTTTTAAAAAGGGGAGTTTCCTTGCACAAACTCTCTTCTCTTGTCTGCTGCCAGGTGAGATGTGCTTTTCACCTTCTACCATGATCGTGAGGCTTCCCCAGCCATGTGGAAGGTAAGTCCATTAAACCTTTTTCTTTTGTAAATTGCCCAATCTAAGTATGTCTTTGTCAGCAGTGTGAAAATGGACTAATACACCATGTGTCTAGCCTTCCATGCACTGTCACATTGGACCTATGGCCAAAGCCCCATCAATCTTCATCAAGATTAACCAGGAGGCAGCAGTGACATAAAACAAGATGAGGTCACTGAGTGCTCTGGTATATCAACGCTCTACCCACTAGAGCAGTGTTGAAAACACTGACATGAGCTGCCAAGCATTAACCAGTATTCAATTGTGGAAGGTACCAAGTATTGAGTATGATGAGACCCATGTGAGTCTTCTTCTCATCCTTCTTTCTCCCTCTCTCTCCCACTTTTCATGTTCTCATGCCTCAGCATGCCTTCTCATCGCCAAGTAAGGTAAGCTCACTTATTTGTTTATTCAACAAACATTTATTGAGCACCTAATGTGTGCCAGGCTCAAAATTAGCTCCTTATTGCAAGGACCTCTTTATTAAGCAAAGTAAAGTGACATGGAAATCGCTGATAAAACATTGACTTTAGCACTAAATTAGAGGTTTATTAAAAGTGTTGATAATACATAGAAAGGAGTAAACAATTGTGCCCGCTGGAGCGGGTAGATGGCGGACCAGAGGAGAATAAGAAAGAAGAAGTATTAGAGCAGGTTTGAGAGGGAAGCACGTTTTTGCTAGGCTTGCGAGGAATCACAGGAGTTTGCTAATAAATTAATGTATACTCTAAGTGACATAATGGCTTTTCTGCATGTCTCATACAAGTTTGAAACTGAGCTAACTATCCTGAACCACACACTGACCCATGCCCAACCTACTCTCCTTCTTGATTTCTCTATGTTGATTTTTGGTATCATTAACCAATCATATCTAGTCTTGGAAACTGAGAGTTAGCTTTGAATCTTGTTTTTCCTTTACACCCCACATCACATGATCGCCAGACCAAATCCATTTTACTCAAGAAATGTCCATTTGATCCATCTCATCTTCTCCATGCCAAGTCCTTGTCAACTTTCTCCTGAACTAAATTCAGTACACTCTTTACTGCCAATCACTCCTTAGAAAGGAATGTATTCTTTGCTCTCCTGCTATAATGAATGCTGCCCCTTCACTGCAGTGCTCCAGGACCCTATATTGACCATGCTTCTGTGCTTCTGCTGTAGTGTGTGTGTGTGTGTGTGTGTGTGTGTGTGTCTGTGAGAGAGACAGAGTCCATGTGTGTGCGTGCACATATGTGCATTCATGCACCCACACGGCCAGGAAATTTTTCTCTTTTCCTTTGTTTCAGCTGTATTCATGGCCTTTTCTTGTGGAAACCTATTCATAACTCTAAACCAGCTTAAGTGTCTCTATAATTTTTCTTACTTCTCTTACCCATATATTCTGTAGAACACAGCACTGTAAATTATAATAAGTTATCTGAACGACCTGGACACAGCAGGATACAAGCAGAAAGTAACTTGATTTTTTGTTTACAACTGCGTGTTAAACTTGTCCATTTGTATAGTTTTCTCCTCTATTCCACTGGGTAATCTTGAGGCGATCTTATAGCTTTTCTAGTCATTCTCAGATATTATCAAATTGTCTCTCCTTCCATAAATGAAAAGTCTAGACAAATCTAATGTCAACAATTAATTCTGTGATTCAACCTAATGCTCATGCCTTCTCCACACAGCTCAGGCAACATGGGGTCTTAGAATTCTGCAGCAGGAACATGGTCGCTCAGTTTCTCTCTTCCTCACTCCTCCTTCTCCTTTACTTGCTAACTGCTATATTGGACCCTCCATATTTGGGCTGGGGGGCACAGGGTATGAAGGTGATGGCAGTGAATTAGGAGAAAGGTCATAGTCTTAACGTGGCCAATGTGGTGTCTCCTGTGGCCAAGGTCAACTGTGCTTGTTAGATGACCAAATGTTGGCCGTTTCTCTTGCGGGGATTTGGTGGGGTCTTCAGAGAGCCACCCTGCCCCTCCTCTGCCACCCAGGACAACTTACTGAAATTCCCTGAACAAGCTCATCTTCTTCCAGCTGGCCATGAGTGACTACCCTCCACCCCCATCTTCTGGCCATCTACCTCATAGAATCTCCCTCTGGTGGTGGTCACCTTCTCCAACTGGACATGATCACCTTCCCCAACTGGATGATCAACTGGACAGAATCATTTATACAATAAATTTTTAAGTTTAGAATACTTTTACATTTACAGGAAGCCTGCAGAGTTCCCATGTACCCCATGCCTAGTTGCCTCTACATTCATCCTCTTACTTTAGTCATGTGCCTGTGAACAACTAATTAACCAATGTTGATACTTTATTATCAGCTAAAGTCCATACTTTATTCAGATTTCTTTAGTTTTTACCAAATGTCCTTTTTCTGTGTCAGTATCTCATGCAGGATACCACATCACCTTTAGGTGTTATGTCTCCTCAGCCTCCTCTTGGCTATGAAAGTTTCTCAGGCTTTCCTTGCTTTTCTTTTTTTATTTTCTATTATTTTTATTTTTATTTTGAGATGGAGTCTCACTCTGTCACCTAGGCTGGAGTGCAGTGTTGCAATCTTGGCTTACCACAACCTCCGCCTCTGAGTTCAAGCGATTCTCCTGTCTCAGCCCTCTGAGTAGCTGGGATTACAGGTGCAGGCCACCATGCCCAGCTAATTTTATATATATATTTTTTATTAGATAAAATAATTAAATTTTATTAGATAAAATAAATAAATAAATATTTATTTATTTATTTATTTATTTATTTCACCATGTTGGCCAGGCTGGTCTCGAACTCCTGACCTCATGTGATCTGCCTGCCTCGGCCTCCCAAAGTCCTGTGATTACAGGTGTGAGCCACCGCACCTGGCTGCTTTCCTTGTTTGGAATGACCTTGACAGTTTTGAGGAGTAGTGATCAGGTAGAATATTCCTCAACTGGGATTTTTCTGATGTCCTTTCCTGATTGCTGTGGGATTATGGGTTTTGGGAGGGAAGACCACAGCGGTGAGGTGCCATTCCCATACTATCACACCAAGAGTGCACACCATTAACAAGACTCAACACTCGGGTGTGAACTTTGACCACTTGGCAGAGGTTGTATTTGTCAGATTTCTCCACTGGAAAAGTTACTCTTTATGTTCCTCCTTTTCAGACTGTACTCTTTGGAAGGAAGTTACTGTGCACAACTCAGATGAAGGAAGAGAAGGAGGTATGCTCTACCTCAGGCAGATCTATGGAAATTATTTGGGATCTTTGGCATGGGACATTAGTCTATTCCCAGCCATGTATTTATGTATGCATTCATTGATTTATTCAGTTATTTATTTATATCACCGTATATTCATGGATAACCATATTATATCTTGGGTTGCAATCTGACAGAATCTTTTTTGAAGACTACTTCAGGCTAGCGGCCTTCTGCAGGTCCATTTGACCCAGGGGAAATCTCACCCATCTTTGCCTCAGCAAGCTCTGGAAATCTAGGCTGTTCTCAACACAGCCTGTGCCTTTACTTAGAACTCTCTAGAGAGCCTAATATATTTAGATTTTCCAGACCTGAGTCAGAGCATCAGGTCGTACCTCCTCCAAACTCCAGGACACAGCTGTCAGGTGGGTTTTTTGAAATTGGCTAATTTTTTTCTCTTGGCCAAGGTACTCTGCTGGTTCTGTTTAAAGTAGTCCTTACTGTGGGCCTCTCTGATCCATTCCCTAACCTAACTAAAACAACCCTGAAGGGGATAGTGAGCTAAGTTACAAAGCCAGCTTTACATGCTCTTAGCCTCTTCTGCATAAGTTGTCTGCCACCTATTTCTCTCCAAATTTGTGGCTTCTTCCCTGGAAACTATAGGGACAGTCATATTTAGTATCTTGTTATACTGCCATAATTTAATGGTTCCCCAAATTGTGTTCCTGATCCAGCAGCATCAGAATCAGCCAGCGATATGGAGATGCAAACACTCAGGTCATACCCCAGACCCACTGAATCAGAACCCCAGGGGCTGGGGCCCAGCAATCTGCCTTTTAACAAGTCCTGCACCTGATTCTGCTGCAAGCTGAAGTTTAAGGGCTACTGCTTGTGTGTTCTCTCCCCGCAGCCTAACTACAAGCTGTTTTAGAACCATCAAATAGCCTAGTGCCTGACTTGGCACAGGGTAGGGGCTCAAACAATGAACTGAAGTTGCATCCTCTATTATTCAATGCTATTGAAATTGAAAGGGAAGTGTGAGTTCTTGCTGTCAGGTGCCCTGGGTGCCTCCCCATTCCTGATGAGCTCCTTCAATACTGTTAGCATATTTTATTAAAACCTTTCTAGTGAAAATGTTTGGAGCATGCCATCTGTTTCCTGTCAGAACCTTGATGAATACAATGTCCCAATAGTATATTTATTTCCATGAAGGACCACAAAAAGGAATGCTATTCCAAAGGAGAAAATTGCTAGTGGTGTATATTTTGGCTTTGGTTAATTGAGGATGAATAACTTCCCTACACTCCTCTAAAGATATAGATGTGTTTGTTTTCTACATTGTATATGCCAAAACTATGCTAATAGTTTATTATAAATAGTTTATGTATAAATGTTTATTATACATTATCTATTTAATTCTCACAATAATAACCATCAGGTTTTAATTATTTCCATCTTACTGGAAATCAAAACTCAGAACATTTATGACCTGCATCAGCTTACAAAGCCAGAAGGTGGGAGAACCAGGACTACAGCATCTACCTGATGACAAAAATGGCGTCCTTAGCCCCTCTATAGGTCTCCGGCATTGTCCCTTTGTTCAGGTGACACTACAAATAGATACACGGTAGTGGAGTTTCTGTTCAGGCCAGTGGGGAAGCAGAGGAAGGGACACTAAAGATACCTAGAATGTGACTTCCTTGTCTGTGGATAAGGGCAAAGAACTTCAATGGTGGCCTGACTATCTGCTACTGTAAAGAATAGAACAAGGAAAGAGAGATAAGGAGAAGTAAACATTACTGGTGTGAGTGTCGCAAAAAGCGTGCATTGTTTTAAGAGTTGGGCTGGAAAGACAGAAGGAAACTGTACAAGTATTGATAGGTGAAGAAAAAGGACAAAAACTGGTCATACTGCAACTAAATTTTAACAAAAGAGACAATTACGAGAAACAAATTTAGAGATAGCACAGGTTGTCATGTGAGTGAGTGTGATGAACCTAACTTGTCAACTCCACTTGCCAGTAGCTTTCCTGGTCTCATTGTCCCAAGGCAGAGGGTGGTACTCAGCTGAATACAGCATGACAGTTTGTTCAGGAAAGTGGCGACAGACCGCTTTAACTATTATCACACTAACTAACCACACTTCTCTTCTTTTTAAGAACAAATGCTAACCCCTGATATGAGCATAGCAGATCTCAAATCCAAGTCCCCACAGAGCAAACCAAACTGCCCTTGCCCTCCATAAGAACTATGAATCAGAATCTGTTTTGAAAAGTGCCTTTTAGTGAATGGTTCCTATAGTAGTAAATAAATAAATGCCGTTGAATGAGTAGGAATGGGAATTATAACAAGATTGAAACATAGGGGACCACTTTCCTGAACATAGGGAACAAAAATGGTAACACCGTCATCCCAGCTCTGTGCTCAATGCTGGACACATTATGGCAAATGAGCCTTCCTGAAAAATTCCTCCACACTGTAGCAGGAGGGTCAGATAGCACAGAGGTAAACTTGCAAAACAAGGTATGTAGCATCAAGGAAATAAACAATAGAGAATAGTATGGTGGTCAAAGGCATCTAAGGAAGAAACATTTGAGCACAAATCTTGTATTAGTCCATTTTCACACTGCTATGAAGACATTCCCAAGACTGAGTAATTTATAAAGAAAAGAGGTTTAATTGACTCACAGTTCCACATGGATGAGAGCCTTCAGGAAACTTACAATCATGGTGAAAAGGGAAGTAGGCACATCTTACATGGTGGCAAGCAAGAGAGAGCCAGCAAGAGCGGAGAAAACTGCTTTATAAAACCATCAGATCTCATGAAAACTTACTCACCATCACAAGAACAGTATGGAGAGAAACCACCCCCATGAGCCAATCACTTCCCATCTGCTCCCTCCCTTGACATGTGAGGATTATGGGGATTACAATTTGAGATGAGATTTGGGTGGGGACACAGAGCCAAACCATATCATTTTGCCCCGGCCCCTCCCAAATCTCATGTCCTCACATTTCAAAACACACTCATGCCTTCCCAACAGTCCCCCAAAGTCTTAATTCATTCCAGCATTAACTCAAAACTCCAAGTCCAAAGTCTTATCTGGGACAAGTCAAGTCCCTTCCACCTATGACCCTGTAAAATAAAAAATAAGTTAGTTACTTCCAATATACAATGAAAATACAGGCATTGGATAAATATTCATATTCCAAATGGGAGAAATTGGCCAAACAAAGGTGCTACAGGCCCTAGGCCAGGCCAAAATCAAGCAGGGCAGTCATTAAATCTTAAAGCTCCAAAATGATCTCCTTTGACTCTATATCTCACATCCAGGGAATACTGACACAAAGAGTTGGCTCCCACAGCCTTGGGCATCTCTGCCCCTGTAGTTTTGCAGGGTACAGCCTCCTGCCCAGGCTGCTTTCATGGCTGGTGTTGAGTTTCTGCAGCTTTTACAGGTGCACAGTGAAAAATGTTGGTGGATCTATCATTCTGGGGTCTGAGGACAGTGACCTCATCTCACAGATCCACTAGGCCATGCCACAATGGGGACTCTGTGTGGGAGCTCCAACCCCACATTTTCCTTCCACATTGTCCTAGCAGAGGTTCTCCATGAGTGCTCCACCCCTGAAGCAAACTTCTGCCTAGACATACAGGCATTTCTATATATCCCCTGAAATGTAGGCAGAAGTTCCCAAACCTCAATTCTTGACATCTGAGCACCCACAGGCCCAACACCACCTGGAAGCTGCCAAGGCTTGGAGCTTGCACCCTCTGAAGTAACAGCCTGAACTGTACCTTGGCCCCTTTTAGCCACGGGATGCAAGACACCATGTCCCGAGGCTCTACAGAGCAGTGGTCCCTGGGCCTTGCCCACAAAACCATTTGTTCTGTCCTTCCTAGGCATCTAGGCCTGTGACAGGAGGGGCTGCCATGAGGACCTCTGACATGCCCAGGAGACATTTTCCCCATCAACTTGGCTCTTAACATTTGGCTCCTCATTACTGATGCAAATTTCTGCAGCTGGCTTGAATTCCTCCCCAGAAAATGGGATTTGCTTTTCTATTATATAGTCAGGCTGCAAATTTCCCAAACTTTTACACTCTGCCTCCCTTTTAAACATGAGTTTCAATTTCAAACCATCTCTTTGTGAATGCATAAGACTGAACAGTTTCAAAATCAACCAGATAAACTCTTGAATGCTTTAGTGCTTAGGAATTTATTCTGCCAGATACCCTAAGCCATCTGTCTCAAGTTCAAAGTTCCACAGATCTCTAGTGCAGGGGCAAAATGCCACCAGTCTCTTTTCTAAAGTGTAGCAAGAGTGACCTTTGCTCCACTTCCCAAGAAGTTTCTCATCTCCACCTGAGACCACCTCAGCTTGGATTTCGTTGTACACATCATTATCAGCATTTTGGTCAAAATCATTCAACAAGTCTCTAGGAAGTTCCAAACTCTCCCACATCTCCCGTCTTCTTCTGAGCCCTCTAAACTGTTCCAGCCTCTGCCTGTTACCGAGTTCCAAAGTCGTTTCCACATTTTCAAGTATCTTTATACACCAATTAGCTGCATTAGTCCATTCTTACACTGTTATAAACAACTGCCCCAAACTAGGTACTTTATAAAGAAAAGAGGTTTAATTGACTCAAAGTTCTGCATGTCTGAGGAGGCCTCAGGAAACTTACAAGCATGGTGGAAGGGGAAGTAGGCACAGCTTACATGGCAGCAGGTGAGAGGAGGCAAGCAAGAGCAGGGAAAACTGCTTTCTAAAACCATCAGATCTCATGAGAACTCACTCACTGTCACACCAACAGCATTGTGAAAACTGCCCCCATGATGCAATCACCTCCCATCTTGTCCCTCTCTCAACATGTGGAGACTATGGGGATTACAATTTGAGATGAGATTTGGGTGGGGACACACAACCAAATGACATCAGACCTAAAGGATTACAACAAACAAACAAACCTGACTGTTCAACATATAGGAGCAAAGCTTTTCACATGGAGAGAGTAGCCAGGGCAAAGGCCATGTGGTAGGAAGGCTCTTGATACCTTCAAGTATGTTTGCTCAGTGTAGACTGAGGAAGAGGAGAGTGCAGGGGATGAATTTGGAAAGAAGAGTCCACTGCAGACCATGCATGTGTCCTGGGGAGCCCTCAGTCTCCCAGCTCCAAGATTCTACGATTCCGTCCCAGCCTTTTTTTCTCCATGTAAAAAAGAGGACAGCACATGCATTTTCCTATCTTTGCTGGGAATCAGGTTCTGATCTTGGCAAGCTGTCCAGAGAGCTCTCACTTGGCAGGTGGAGGCTCCTCGGACTTTGTAAATGGGAAGCTTGTAGTCAAGAATTTCCAAATTGATTAAAATGGAACTGCCATTGAAATCAGGTTTGCTGCCTGTCTCTCTGGTACTCAGAAAGAAGAGCCCCTCCTGGACCTGGCAGGCAAACTCAGCTACACTGTTGGACTAGATTTAGGAAGGGCTGCCAGGTAGAAAGGAGATTTCAATAACTGTGCAGCCAAATTAGTAATTAGAACCACTGGGTACTGGGGACGCACCATGAAAAACCCTATGACCTCTCGATAGTTGAAGTCATTGAGATAAATGAGCTTCAAGGCCAGGGCTTCATTTTAGAGAACGCGCATACTTTATGATTAACTCCAGATGACCACAGTGCCCAGAGACTGACAAAATGCCGTTCATTTAAATCAGAAAATGCTAACTGCTCAATAGTTTCTTTTGGCCAGTTCAGCCCTCGAACAGTTCGGAAAAGGGAAGGGTTGGCCCCAAATATCCTATATCAGCAGAGAAGTACAGATGAAATACATTTCCCTGGATGGTTTCAGTTTGAATCCAAGTCCAGCAGACCAAATCTCTACAATTTCCTCTGTCAGTGGTGAGTTATGCCATGGAACAGACGGTTCCAGAACGGTAAACAAAGGTAATGCTTTAAGTAAACGGACTGTACCTGCCTGTGAGAGCAATGGTGATCACAGGCACCAGGGCCGCAGCACACCTCCTCTGCGGCTTGTTTTAATTGAAACTGATGGAGCTGTGGAGCTGACTGGGTTTTGCATAAATCATCATCGGTAATACTCTTTCAAGGGTAATCACAACATTAATATACCAAGCAGGAAGTGAAATAATTAAAATTTAGCACATTGCAGTATTGAAGTTTCTAAAATTAATCTAAAGCACCTTTTCTCAGTACAAATGAGCAATCGCTTCAATCCACAGAAACAGACATTTGTGCTACAATACCCAGACCATCAGCAACAAACAAGTTCCACTTTTCTTTCTACACTACAAATCATCTGCTTATATTTAAATCCTTTTCTTCTCTGGTGGTGCTAGACTTTTTTTTCTTTTTTCATTTTACCTGCCTCTAGCTAAATATGTGCCATAAGGCCACGTAAAATAGAAACCCTATAAATCTGGGGATATTGGAAAGAAAATCCTTCTCATATTACCCTTAGGAACACAAGTCCAGCTCAGAGAGTGAATACAGATACGTAGATTGGCAAGAAACCTGTGGTGATAAGCATCTCATTTCAATATATCTGTATAGAAAGCAATAAAATATCCAGGCTGGGTTTCTATGGTGAGCCACAGGGGTAAGATATTCAGTGGCACTAAACAGCTCACTCACCCTGATGAAGCAAGTATCTTTCATGCTTGGTGTCTTACAAAAGATAATAAGCAAAAGAAGCTCCCTGATGTAATACATAATCTCACATGCAGACAGCTTAAAACAGCAATATTTTGCAGAGAACTGCACCTTAATGTCTTAAGGATAGAAATATCTTGACCTGGAAGCACTAACATAGTGATTGCGGTGCTTCCTCTTACCAAGACATTAAACAGGAGCTCCTTGCAATGGGCAGGGTCCTCAATACCCAGATGGCATTCCAACTAACAGCCAATCTGCCCCAAACTGTAAAGTTGGCAAAGCCTGCCTTTAGTGGTGCCTAATGCAACTTGGTATTGTTTCTTTTTCCCTCAATTTCATGTCTTCTGTAGGAAGGTAGGAATTTCCCAGTGTCTGGAGAGAAAAGAAGGTAATGAGCCCCTGTTGCCCTTGTAAGAGTTACTTGATCAGGCAATTTCACCTAGACTTAATTGGAGAGAGGGACCCCAAAGTCGCATTTTTCGTAGTGGTATTTCAGACATTTTGGAAGGGGAATTAGCAGTGACAGACCGAATAGGGCCCCAATGTCTCTTATATCAAGTTATTCAAATCGTACTTCTATGCTGCCTATATGTAAAGCCAGTTCTGATAATTCATCATTTGAAGCAGACATTGCCATTTCCTATGCTGAGAAACTTTCTAGCAGGTTTGGTCACTTTCCAATAATGGGATATGTAAGAATAAATTAGAGTAGAGAGAACTGAAAATTAGAGTCAGGTTTCTGAGGATTGCCTGGCCAATAAGAACTCCCAGCAAATCATGAGTAGAAACACTGCTTCACTTGGAAAATAGTAAGGACTCTCACCATATTATATTGTGCCTTTTTGAATGAAAATTTACTCATATGTTTGAAATGAAACTCTTCATGTTAACACCAGATAGTCCAGATGTGAGCAAGTCCCATTGAAACTCCGTAGACACAATCAAAGCAAAAGTGGAGGGCAGCATCTTTGATCAAAACATCAGTGTCTTTAAATGTGTCTCTAAACCTTACCTGGTACATATATCAAAGCTTTCATGCTCATCGAGTCAAGAAATGTTGATTGAGTGCATACTAAGATGGAAAAATAGAAAGTGGGAAGCAGAAAAGAAACAGGAAAAGCACAAGCAAAAGAAAGAGCAGGAGAAAGAGGAGGGCAAAGAAGGAAATGAAAGAAGAGAAGCAAAGGAAGAAGGAAGAGGAGAACAGAAGAAGAAGAAGAAGAGAAAGAGGAAGAGAAAGGGAAGGGAGACGAAGAAGAGGAAGATATGGAGAAGAAAGGTAAGAAGAAGGAACAATTTTTAAAAAGTGGAAATTTCCTTCAGCTTCATTAAACACCATTATTGTGAACGTTTTCTCCATCACTTGACGCTTGCCTGTCACCCTGCCTTCACGTGGTGTTATTCCCTGGTCACACTCACTAATACATAAGAGAATCTATAGTATTTCTAAAACTTTCCCCATTTAGTTCCAAATGCAGCCAACTCTTAGAGTGGTTTTAACCAAGGGTCTAGTTACTTCCCCTCCTTACTGTGATAATACAGCAGAAGACATTTTGCTCCTGGATTTTATTTTGGTTTTGAGTGTGCTGAATTTTGATAACTTTGTCATTAAGCACAATTAAGAAAATAATGTAATTAAGGAGTACATAGCACAGGTGAAGCATAATTATTTGGACTCCCAGAAAATCAGCTCTCAGAAGCAAAGCTGCAACTTGAGGGAGGATCAGTAAACCATGTGTCATCCGCCTCTGAGGTAGAGATGCTGCCATCTGCACTGGGTGGAATCCAAGCAAACAACCAGCCAGCCAGGAAGCTAAATGCAGGAACAATGGGTATGGAATCCCAGGAACACATCTGATCCCTTGAGTAGCCAAGTTAATTCTATAAATGGTTAGAGTTGATAGGCATTCAGAGAAATATAAAAAATGAAAAGTTCAACCTTGATGGAATTGGAGACTATTATTTGAAGTGAAGTAACTCAGGAATGGAAAAACCAAACATCATATGTTCTTACTCATAATTGGGAGCTGAGCTATGAGGATGCAGAGGCATAAGAATGATACAATGGATTTTGGGGACTCAGGGAGAAGGGTGAGATAAAAGGCTACACATTGGGTAGAGTGTACACTGCTTGGGTGATGGGTACACCAAAATCTCAGAAACCACCACTAAAGAACTTATTCATGTGACCAAACACCACCTGTTTCCCAAAACCCTATTAAAATAGAAAAGTAAATGTTAAAAAAGAGAGAAAAAAATGAAAAGTTCAATATTTTCTCCTGCCAGCTGGTATCCTACTTTGACCCTCTCTCACAAGAAAATATAAAGCGTGGCCTACAATAAAATGGTAATTAGGGAAGTAAAGTTGTCTGGTCAACAATGTATATAGCTTGAGAGCAGGAGCTTTCACAATGCATGGCATAAAATAAGTGTTCAATTAAATGAATGTTGAGCTGTTAAGTCTAGACCAACCTGGAACTGCAACGGAGATTGACTCCGAAATAGACCTGACCCAGAGGTTACAAATGGTTCTGAGATTTTTCTCCACTAAAACCAGGGAATTTTAGAAGCTGGTTCAGAACCCCAGTTCACAGGGAATAACCCCACAGAAGGTGAGTAGACAGAGTTGAAACAGGTAAGATCCCAGTGTGTGTTTGCCAGCAGACAGGAGTAATATTTGTGTCAAAGTGTAAATAGAAACTTGCTTCAGTTTATGCAAATCGCAGACATACAAGAAATACGGAAAAAGAACAGAGTGCCGGGTATCATTGGGGTATATATTGAAGTCTCCTCGTGTATGATATAAATGAGTTTTCCCTTGTGTTTTGATCTTTATTCACATAGAAACAAAAGTGCCTTTTTATTTGGCTTGTTTACAATTTTTAAACTTATTTTGTAAATATTTTATAATATTTAAAACAGTATATAATATAATGAGGACTCTATGCCTCTTGCTGCAAAAATAATTAATAATACTTGGCAGTTAATGACACTTTTCATCATTAAATCTCTTTGTAGACATTAATTAAGGGAAAGATACTTCATCTTTTTAAATTTGCTGTTATCCTGCTATCACCGCATTTCATGAATATCAGTTGCAATGGGAAGTAAAATATGTAGAATTGAAAGCACAAATCTACCAAAGCTTTGCTGGATAGGTAAAAATAAGCCTTTGTGTGCTTTTTGTTGTCCTTTGTCCCTTCAATTACATTCGTAAATAATTTTTACTCATGTCTGTACCTTAAAGTCTATTTTTTTATTGTTGACTACAACTCTTGTGATATTGTATTTAAAAAACCAAATATTTTCTAATGTATTTTGAATTATTCAAATGTAAAACTTCATGAATAAAGGCACCAAAGGTACTCAGGTTTGTCAGAAAATAGTCCAATTGGCAAAGTCAGTCCAGACCCTGCTTTTCTTCCCTGTAAAGTAGAGGTTCATTTGCCAGGAGAGGGGATCCTTTCAGTCTTCCTTCTTCCTCACTTGAAAGGTAAAAAATCTTGTTCATCTCCAGGGCCAGACTTAGCCTTATTTCAATGCCCTTCTTCCTTCAGAAGTCTCTCCCCATTTGTTTCTAATGTCTGAAAATCTTAAGATAATCCTTATTCTACCTCCTCCTTGTCATATAAAATAGCTGCCATCAGGCCAGGACCCTTAGCATCTTCCATCGTTTTCACC
Source organism: Pan troglodytes (assembly GCF_028858775.2). NCBI lineage: Eukaryota > Metazoa > Chordata > Mammalia > Primates > Hominidae > Pan > Pan troglodytes. Next base: position 33,487,344 of record NC_072412.2, read on the forward strand.
TTCACCTGTGTTTACCTCCTTCAATTCTGTCTTGGAGCCTCACTCCCCTCCCCTCCAGCTCAGTCCTCCACCAAAAGTTGGTGCTGCCCTGGTGTTCCCCCAGTAATCAACTTCTTTTTTACATTTATCTTTAACTTTGCCCTTCTGTCTGACTTCTTCCTCACAGGAATTCTTTAAATGTAAAAGACATGTGTTGTATGCATCCTTTCCAGGTATCGTCCCATCCTTCTCTTTTTGGGGGGCTTCTCCTGCAAAAGTAGCCTTCTACAAGAATAATACCTTAGTCCATTTACATTGCTCTGAAGGAATACCTGAGCCTGGGTAATTGATAAAGAAAACAGGTTTATTTGGCTCACAGTTCTGTTCTGCAGGTTGTACAAGAAACATGGCACCAGCATCTGCTTCTAATGAGGAGCTCAGGCTGCCCACACTCATGGTGGAAGGTGAAGCAAAGCCAGCATGTACTGAGATCACATGGTGAGAAAGGAAGCAAGGGGCTGGGGAGGTGCCAGGCTCTTTTTCACAACAGGCACTGGCAGGAACAAATAGAGCAAGAACTGACTCATTACCATGAGGATGACACCACACAATTCATAAGGCTTCTACTCCCATGACCCAAACACCTCCCATTAGGCCCCACCTCCAGCACTGGGGATCTAATGTCAACATGAGGTTAGGAGGGTCAAATATACAACCTATAGCAAGTAGCCTACATTGTTGTCTGCATTTTCTCTTCTCCCAGCCCTCACAACTTTGTGAATTATGACCTTGCCATTCTGCCAAGGAAACTAATGATCATCTCAGTGTCAACTTAATGGGTACCTTCCACTTAGCGTCTCCTTCCTGGACTTCTTCAATATTGCCCTTTACTGGTCCTCCCCATTCCTGTGGAATGCTCCTTTTCAGTGTGTATCAGGGTTCTCATCCCCTGAATGTTATTGTTTCCAATAATTCTTCTTTGTGATTTCTAACTGCCTTCTATCTTCCTGGGGGACTTCATTTATCCCAGGTATCAACTAACATCTTACAACCACAGGCTGAACATGTTATACCCTGTGAGGCTCTGTCTTTCACACCCTGTTTCCTCTGCCTGAGGTGTCATTCATTCCTAGACATTCTGAAGACTTTCTTATCAATCTTTAAGACCCAGATCAAGGAGAATTCTCAAATGTCCTTTCTTCTTTTCTATTCTTCCCCCCGCCCACCCCTAAGAGAATGAGTTACTCTCTCCTTAGCACTCTCATGACATGTTACACGTATTTTGATGTATGTGTGGATGAGTGTGTGTGTGTGTGCTCCATTTATTGATATCTCAAGATTTCTTAGGGGAAGGGACTCCAGCTAGGTGATCTTTGCATTCCCAGCACATAGAAGAGTCGAACCAAGAGGACTGTTTCAGATAGAGAATGGGAGAGAATAGCAATGTGGATTCAGTTCAAGGTTACTTTTTCTTTGTTTTACTCCCAAAGCAGCTAATGAGCATTGCATAAGATTTATATCTTATTTAAATCAGGCAAGGGTGCTGGGAACAAATGCAGCTCCCACTGATTCTCTTTGAAGCTTACAATAGTATGCCCAAAGTTGCTGGTATTGACAAGCAACCAAAGTGAGACATATACCATATCAGAAAACCTGAGAACTGTAGCTTTGCTGCCTTTTGTAGCCACAGCCACGTCAGCATCCAGAAAAATCATATACCACTATATAAGAAATCAATTTTGCAACTCAAATGGGTGAGCCCCATCCAGCTTAAGGACCAAGTTCCCTAACCTCAAATGACTTACCACATCAGCACTGGGTCAAACTTCCCTTATTTATACTTATGCTTTAGGGCCTAGGAATTTTCTAGTATGTCTACTTCAAATTTTCTCATGGCCAAAACAGGCCTATATGAATTTCATAAATATTTAATGAATATATTGGTAAATGAGTAAATGATCACTTGGTTAAAATAAAGCATTGACTGTGTAATTCATCACCCAGTCACCCATTGACAGTGGGTGCAAGACAGCTTCACTGAGTACAACTAGCAAAAATTTCTCATCACAGATTATTTGAGATGAGCAGTTATCTGAGACAACCCAGAAAGATGAGTCTAGAAAGACTTGTTGAGTTCGGATAATGGAGTCCAATTGCTCTATTTCCAACTGTAATTCTGATATTATAGTGTGTTTTAAACTGCTTCCCATCTAGTTGAAAAAGGTAATAACATGAATGATGATTTATTCTGATTCCATTAAGAAACCCCCTTATGAAGGATCTGAGAGTAGAGTGGATGAATGTATGTGTGTATGTATGTGTATTATTCAGGGTTCTCTAGAGGGACAGAACTAACAGGATATATGTATATACAAAAGGGAATTTATTAAGGAGAAATCACTCACATGATCACAAGGTAAAGTCCCACAGTAGGCTGTCTGCAAGCTGAGGAGCAAGGAAGCCAATGGTGAATCAGTCTGAGTCCCAAAACCTCAAAAGTAGGGAAGCCAACAGTGCAGCCTTCAGTCTGTGGCCAAAGACCTGAAAGCCCCTGGCAAACCACTGGTGTAAGTCCAAGTGTACAAAAGATGAAGAACATGGAGTCTGATGTTCAAGGGCAGGAACCATCTAGCATGGGAGAAAGGTGAAGGCTGGAAGACTCAGCAAGTCTGCTCTTCCATCTTCCCTTGCTTGCTTTATCCTAGCCACACTGGCAGCTGATTAGATGGTGCCCACCCAGATTGAGGATGAGTCTGCCTCTCCCAGTCCACTGACTCAAATGTTAATCTCCTTTGGCAACACCCTCACAGACATACCTAGGAACAACACTTTGCATCCTTCAATCCAATCAAGTTGACACTCAATATTAACCATCATGGTATGCAAATTCATTCAGAGAAACTCAATATTCATTCTGTTTCGATTGCACTTTGTATCCTAAGAACTCTATTTTCAATAGTATCACTTTGCATATGAAATAGCAGTATATCTACAGTGAGGATTTAATAACAACTTGGCTGATTGTCTAAAGATACAACAGAAATATAATTCCCTAAGAAGCAAAGGTTTGTAGAGGGCTTTCTGTGTGCCAAAAACTGTGAAAGACTGTTCTTTGGACTCAGGAGCTTATAAATGTGTAGATGAGACAAAATATTATGACAACATATATGAAATATCATAAAGCATACATGAAACATTAGGAAAGAGTATATTGAATCATGTGCTCAATTATGTGATTCAAATCAAATGCTATAGAATAGAGATGGTGTGAGAATGACATGGCCAGCACATAATTAGAGGAGCAGCAGGTCCTTTGAAATCAGTTCTAGGTTTAAGTTCTGCCTCTGCACATTAACTTTCACTGTAAGCAAGCTTTAAAAGACCTCTCTATGCCTCAGCTTCCTTATCAGTAGAGATGATTCATCTATTCTATTGACTTGCCAATTCTGCGCCCTCCAGAGTTTTCTTCCATGCAATGTTGGCATCAGACAGAGTAGGTGAGGCAATATGAATACATAAATACTTAATTTGTTTATAATGCTTATGGTAAAATCAGAGGAAGATGCACATTCTGTCTCCCAAAGAGGTTGGGCTCAGCCCAACTCCAATATACAAAATCTATAGTCACTCCCTTCAAAATCTGCTATTTTGTCTGTCATTCAAACTCCTCCCACACCCAAGTCTCAGTCTTCCCCAATGGTGGAATGAATGTGATAGCATGTTATTCCTTGTTGATTACCATTTATTTTTCACTTTAAAGTGTAAAATTATGACCACGATACATAGCCAATCAAGTGAACACTGGGGAAGATTTTTCCAGGATAAGAAGCAATAAGTACAAAGCTCTGAGACAGAAAAATCAGGGATACGTTCAAGATAGAGAGAAAAGGGGTTGGTAAAGCTGGGACATAGTGAGTGAGGGGGACAGTGATGGGGGCAGATCTGATGGGCAGGCAGCCATCAGATCACAAAGGCTAAGTTAGGAGGTATGTGTTTCTTCCAAGAGCATAGCAAAGCCACTGGAGGCTTGAGGTAGTGAGGTGATGTGATTAGATTCATGATTCAAGGCACATTCTTATGCTGGATCTTTATAAAGGAACCAGAAGAAAAGCATGAGACAAATCAGGAGGTTATTTCCATATTCCAAGCTGGAGATGATGGTGCTTAAGCTAAAGTTATTTGAACAAAAAGGAAGAACTTGAGATATATTAAATATGGATTTCTAACAAGCATGACAGATTTAAGGAACAGAATAGCCAGTGTAGCTGGCGAAGTGAAAAGAGTGATGGGAAGGTGAGGTCTGAGAGGTAAGCAAGAATCACATCAAAGAAGCCAACTTAAGGAACTTGCTGCCAATAATTTGGGATAATTTGTTGTCAAATTGAGGGAGGGGCAGGCAGGCAACGGGAAAGAGATAAACTAAAGATGACTCATTTCCAAGTTTGAGGTCAGAGCAAATTAGTAACTGGTTTTACCGTTTACTGAGATGGGCAACTCCTAGAGAAGAATCATTGTTGAAAGTTGAAATTTGGAGTTTTGTGGTAGGCATGAGATAATAATAGTAGCTACTTTGTGTGATTGTTGGGCCAACTAAATGAGCAAATGCAAATAAAGAGCTTCCCCCAACAACTCTGTGCATAATAAGAACTCAAAAATATTGATTGTTACTTTCCTTATCAACATTATTATTCACAAGACTATCTTTGTCAACAGAAAAGTTCCCGAAAGGGGCAGCCTCATTTTTTCCATGAGCTCCCTATCCCATCACTTGTGGACACCAACAGTGTATGATGCATTCGGTGAAAAAACAAACAAAAAAAAGTCTGGTTGGCTTCTCTCTCATGCACATGCAATCAATTACTTTTTGAATGGAAAGAAGTGAAGCAGAAGTAAATGAAATTTACAAAGCCCCTATGCATCTGATTTTATTTTCCATGAAGATTAAGTTTTTCCCAGACGGATTACATTCCTTCCATCATTAGTTAAGCCCATCTTAGTAAAAATTCTATTCAGGAAAATATCTGAGAAAGGCAGTCAATTTGGTTATGCAAAGAGCTTTGCTTTATATAAAATCAGAGTATCTGTTTAAAAGAAATTACAGATGGAAGTGGAGAGTTAGAAATTTCCCACCTCCCTCCACATCTGCCCTCATATCTGCCCCCACCACTACCTCTAGATAATAAACAGTCACCCTCTCGACACATTCATATGCTGAAAAAGGAGCATCGACATAGAAAATAATTGCCAAGCAGAACACATAGCTTTCGTTTGCCCTCAGGATATAAAATGCACCAGGACACCTTCTGTGAGATGGCTGAGGGGAAGCAATTATTTAGATCCACACTCTTTATCAACACCCCTGAAGCAGAAAGCAAAATGAATAACCAGTAAATAGATGTCACTCCCAGACAATGAGCCTCTAAAAATAAAAGCTAAAAGGGCAAACATCTGTCTTGAAGTTGGTCTTGGATTTTCCTGGCAGAGGGTAGGCAGAGGTGAATGTCGTTGGCCATTCTCGTGAAGATCCAGGAAGAAAGGAAAAACTAGAGAAATGCTGCTGCAACATTCTAAAAGCTAATGGCTCTTCAGAATACCTGCATACTGCCTGAGACCTCCTAGACTTTCCCTGGATGACGGTCATTTGGTCATCCATCTGGGTGTGTCAGATGAATTTTTCAGGATGATTCTAGTGCATATGAAATCGTAGGTCTTCATATGCTTGACACAGGCTGATCATTTGTCTTCCTGCAAGAAGTTAAATTTATCATTTTTAATTGACAAGAAAACTCTGAATTCAGTCAAAGCCAAATGTGAGAAGGACTGAGAGTCATTGAAAATGCTACTAGGAAAGGTCTGTTTCCCAAAAGGGCATTTTGCCCTTAAGGAAGCACAAATGAGGTAGGCGTATTTGGGAATGTTTGTTTCTTTACACAAATGCACATTTTTTCTCATATCACCTGTGCATCATGTGAAGTGACATTTCCTCTGGTAATTACGCATTTTCTTTCAGCAGCAGAGGAAATTTTCATGTGAAAGGCACATAACTGTCAACCCATGAAGTAGTGCTTTTTAGGAAACTTAATCCCGGATGCCCAGAGCCTGAATTTTGTTCCTGAGGGTCATATGAGGGTCAACAAGAACATATCTTTTTCTTTAGATAAGAATGCATATCTCAAGCATAGGAGTCCATAAAAAACTAACATGAAATCTTAAAAGTTCCAAACCACAAATATCCCAACACTTAAACCTAGGGCATCAAACTAACCAGTAGCAAAAGGAAATAAGGTTGAAAACAGCCCCAGGAGGCCATTCATCCACAGCTGCACGATGATGCTCTGCAAGTCATGACAACAACAGGGCAAGAAGGGATGGAGATAATTTTCATATTTGAGATATAGGATTGAATATACACATGTGAATAAAGACAAAGATGTAGGATTGGATACAGCAAGACGCAGTGGAGTTTAAGCAAAGAAAATTCATTAAGAAACCTTTTTTTTTAACTAGAGAAAAAATTATTCGTATTAAAGTGTTAACCTGGGTTAAGTCTTTTTCCAGAGAGCTGACTATGCCAATCTTCTTACTTATAATCACACCAGTCTGCTGCAATAAAATCTCCAGAATGCCTGCTTGTGTATTGTTCAGTTGAGAGGAATGTGTTATGCACGCTTCAGTACTGAAGCTGTTTAAAGCTGTAAATAGTTTTATGCTCATATTATCACTTTTAAGAAGAAGAAGAAAAAGATCAAGTAGGCTCTTATCACCTCTCTGTGGTGATCCTCTCCCAAAGTTTTGTACACGCAACTCTTCTCTGAAGTCACAGAACTTGATCCCACGTTCCTCCTTTTCAGCAAAATGACCTGTGACCATAAATGATATCAGGAATATAACAAAAGAGATACAAAAATGACAGCCATGACATGTCCTCTAGACTCTCCCTGGCCAGCGATGGTCACTGTCTAGGCTCTGATTCAGAGCCTGGGTGCATGGAAGGAAATCACACAATTCCAGGATCTCACAATTTTCTCAAAGACTTTCCAGTCCACAGGGCCAGTGTCAGGGTAGACAGAGGCAAAGATATGCATCCTCCATGAGCATGTATACCCTCTCATTGTAAATTATGGCCAAGTGAGAGTCATTCAGGGAGACACAGGGGAAAGGGACCCTACATCCTTGCTCCTGTAGACCAACATGAGCTCTCTGAGGAGCAGGGGATGGGAGCTGCTGTGTTATTTTACAGGTTAAGTCACATGTCACGTGTCCTTGCTCTGTCCCCTGTTAACAGCAAAGATCCTGTCAAATGCATTCAGTAAGGGATTAGTAAACTAGAGCTGACACACATAGTTCTGGACCCAGAGGGTCTTTGATAGAACCCTGTAGTTCATTCATCTACCTTTAGGAAGAGCTGTGGGGATATGACCTGCGTTGTTTTCTTAAAATAAGGAAATAGGGACATGTGGGAGGAGGGAGAGGAGCAGAAAAGATAACTATTGGGTACTGGGCTTAATACCCAGGTGATGAAATAATCCGTATGACAAACCCCCATGATGTGTTTATCTATGTAATAAACTTTCACGTGTACCCCCAAACCTAAAATAAAAGTTAAAAAGTATACAAATAAGGGAAGTATCTTCAGGATATGTCTGTGGCTTTTAATCCATGTGCTTTCTGTTTTGTAAGAACTCATTGTGCTGAAGTCCAGCTCTGTGACACTGAAGGTCACCAGTTCCCTTGCTGGTTTCCATTGAATGATTCCCCTGTGAAGTCCCTTGTTTACTGTATTTGTAATTAGCCACCAAGAACTTGAGTAACCGGTTTCCGAGGAGAACATATATCCTGAATCAGTTCCTGGACATTTGTTTGAGGTCTTGTAAGGGAAACTGAAGGGAATTGTGTATTGAACAGGATGGCTTAGGCCTGCTCAACTTCTGAGAATTGAGGTAAGTGCCTGACGTCAGCATGATTTCTGTTTAGCAGAAGTGGGAGTTTTAATGAAACCGATCTTTGAGCTAACGAATTTAAATGACTGAACTAAGGTGTCACTTTCAAAAGTATATATTTGAATCCATATGTTTTTTGTGGCTGTGCACATCACTGCTAGAAATTCGCATTTAACTCGGGTAATATTTGCAGACTGACGGGGCAGATGGGAGCCAGCTGCTAAGTGAGAGAATCCACCTGCTTGCCAGTTGGAGTGTGATAGGAAGCAAACGGCCCTGATAGAGACTCTATTTCTAGGCACACTGACAGAGCATTCAGCGAAGTGTCACCACACTTTGCTTCATCTAGATCATCAGGGCAAACCTGAAACTCTATCAGGAGAGGGACCAGACTCTTCCAAGAAGATGGAGGGAACCAGGGACACAGAGCATCCTCCCTACTCAGGTCCCTATTGCTATGGTAAAGGACGAGAGGAAAGACAGATGAGGTGAGGAGGCTATTCCAGAAACTGCATGTGAAATGGGTGGTAAGACATTGCCTTGAGGCATTGCTGAAACAATCAGACTTTCGAGTCTAGTCTGAAGGACATAAGACCAGGGAGACCTTGATATGCAGAGATGCTACCCAAGCTTGGAACCCTTCCAGAGAGAGCCCCCCAAACTTTGTAGAATGTACCTAGCAAGTCAAAGCCTCCTTTGTGCCAAATATCTGTGTTCCTGCTCTCTACTGCTCTACTTTCTACTCCACAGCAAAATGTCCAAGAAAATTCGATCTTCCTCTTTGCTCTCCAACCCTATTCCTAGCCTTCAGTTTTGTTTTGTTTTTGTTTGTTTGTTTGTTTCTGTTTATCAAAGGAGTGGAATGCGTCAGGCAAGAAAGTACCTACCTGCTACACCTTATACATTTTCTTCCTGCTTAGCTCAAACCTGTGCGTGCTGTAGCCAATGAGGTACATTTCATTAAATGGATGAACCTAGACTTGGGGTTTGTGGCAATCAACACACAGTACTGAAAAATCTGAGTATGGAACAATCACCTGAGAAAACAGGGTAGGACAGCTTAACCCTTGTGATCATGCTTGCTCACCCAGGACTTCAAACATCCCTGTGCCTCACTGGGCAAGCCCATGGCCAGGGCGAAGGATATGGAGAGGTGCCCCAATGGGAATGTATACCCTAGAGTGTTGTGAATGCTGGGTGCTGAGGCACCTCAAGGACTGTTTTATCCTAAGCCGGAAGAGGCTCTTTCCTGGAATGCCCGGTAAAGTTGTTCCTTGAGTTTGGTCAAAAACCATGCATTCCAAGCAAGCTGCACTCCGAAAGTCAAGTGTGGTTTTATTGCACTTACTGATTTCCAGTGTGACTCATTTGTCTCAGCAACTGGACATCTGTGTCCACAAAATGGAGGGCACCCAGCCAAGTGTGGGGATATTCTGATGAAGTTTGGAATTTGTGCAACACATTTTTCATGCTCAGCTGAATTATTGGTAGAAAGCAAGATGCTGCCTAATGAACATCCCAGAAAGCACAGGATCCACTTTCCTGGGATAGTAAGTGACTAAGCATTTTACTCTTGCCTGTTATTATAGCTGAAAAGATACAGAGATGATATTGTATAAGGTGCATTAGCATCTTACCGTTGAATTGCCTTTTTATTTTAACGCTTCCAGAACCTCTTCTTCTACTTTCTCATTGTGCCTTGACAACTTTGTTGTGAGCAAGGAAGTCTGGTATTACATAACTTTCAATGGAGAAAAATCACATACAAATGGGTTTAGACTTGCTTTAGGGTCCCATTACTTCAGTTGGTCTGTGTATCAGAGACACCTTGGCAGAAAATTGGGACAAATTAAGGCTAATAAATGGAATTATTACAAAGTCATGAGCAAGGGGTAGGAAAATCACAGGAGATAGTGCAAGAGACCAGAGCTTGTAAAGGCAGTTCCTGTTTCCATCCTAGGCCTTGAGGGGGAAAGAAGAGGTAGCAGATACCCAAGGGGCTGTCATAGAAGTGTGTATTTCAGTCAAGGGGTGCAACCAGCCTAAAGTAACCCTTGTAAAGAACCCAGGGGAATAAATACCCAACCTAACTTTCCTTCATACCCCTTCTAGCCTGCTGCTTGTGTCCCCCTCCCCTGACGGCTATTCCTATCACCACCACTGACCAAACGCAAATGAAAGCCAGAAGGCAAGAAAGCCTATTAATGGAGTTCAAAGAATGGAGCCACTGGGGAGCATTTCTAGAAAGGTAGACACTCAAAATATAGCCTGTAGAGTCAGCCTCAGAAATAGTCAGACCTTCTGGTTGCCATTTCATCTGTCATTCATTGTTATCACCTGGATAACTAAAGATAGGCACATTATAAAGAATCCACTCCACGTTTGCTGGTGACTGAATGACTAAATTCCCTGGAGTAATCCTGGCAAAGGTGTGTTTCTGCCTTCAATTCAATGCAGTTCAGAAAGCATGTTTGAGTTCTGTAAAGTGAGCTACATGGTGTTTAAATTCTTATGAAAGATGTGCCAATTAATACAATGCTGCATTTTCTTACTATTCCCCAAAATATTTACTATGCCCGATCGCATCCCCAACACACAGACACATGCACACATATACATACGCATGCATATGCATACAAATATACACACACAAGCATGTAGGCACACACAGAAGCATGTGCACATGGGCACAGGCACACAGAGGCACTCACACACATGCACACATGCACATGCATGAAGGCTTGGAATGAAGCACAGCTTGTGTTTCTGCCTCAGATGCCACAAAATTAATTTTAGTTGGAAAACTCCTTGACAGACTTCCAGGAAAATACCACTCAGAACAGCAGAGCTCCTGTTAACATCTGTCTGCTGTTTTCTCAGAGACACCCAATGCCAATCTTTAAGTTTCTGATTCTCAAAGCTTCCTCTGAAATTAGTCACCTTGATGAAGCTCATGATGATATAGAAGCAGCTATTACTAAAAGGAATTGCTACATTTTTGGTGGTGGTGGTGGTGGTCAAGAAGTAAATAAGTACATGGAAGAATAGATAGATGAGTAGATGGATGGTTGGATGGATGGATGGATGGATGGATGGATGGATGGATGGATGCAGGGATAATGGATTGAGGAATGAGTAGAGGGATGATGGATAAATGGATGAGTGGAGGGATGATGAACTGATGAATGAGTAGAGGGATGATGGATGAATGGATGGGTGGATGGATGGATATGTGGATAGACGGATGGGTAGATGAAAGGATGTATGGATGAGTGGAGTGATTGATGGAGTGATGGATTAATGGGTGAATGGATTAGCAGAGGGATGATGGATTGATGAATGAGTAGAGGGATGATGGATGGATGGATGGTTGGATGAATGGAGGGATGGATGGATGGATAAGTGGAAAGTATGTATGGATGAGTGAGTGTGGATGGATGGATGAATGGGTGGATAGATGGAGAATTTTAGAAAGAAGTCGATATTTTTTTTCTTGAGACAGAGTCTTGCTTTGTTGCCTAGGCTGGAGTGCAGTGGCACGATCTCGGCTCACTGCAACCTCCCCCTCCCGGATTCCTCCTGCCTCAGCCTCCTGAGTAGCTGGATTACAGGCAGGTGCAACCACGCCCAGCTAATTTTTTTATTTTTAATAGAGACACGGTTTCACCATGTTTGTCAGGCTGGTCTCAAACTCCTGACCTCCTGATACACCCTCCTTGGCCTCTCAAAGTTCTGGGATTACAAATGTGAGCCATCGTACCTAGCCAAAGGAAGACAATTCTATAACAATTAATAAGGGGGAAGAAGCTACCTAACACTCACCTCATTATTCTTGGTAAAAAGAAGCCTGAAGCAAAGGCATCTCTGTCTATCACCACTGCATTCAGAGAGGGTATATATCATAGGAGTTCAGAACACAGGCTCTAGATTCAGAGTCTTGGATTTGAATCCTGGACTTAACAACACTTACTAGCTGTGGGACCTAATCTGTGCCTCTGTAATGCTGTCTCTCTGCAAGGAATCGCTTATCCCACTGCATAGCTGGCTTGATCTGCTAGTGATAACAGGAATGCAATGGAAAGGACAATTACCTTAGACCCTGCAGGGATGTCCAAGGGACAGAATACAGTCATTTGTTTTTAGTTTCTGTTTCTGGTTGGGCCAGTAAAGCCCGTTCCTCATCCCTCTTTTTCACTTATTACCAGAGACAGAAACTAAAAATCATGGCTTCAGACTCTAAAAGCCTAAACAAAACAAAACAGAACAACAACAACAACAAAATAAGGGAGGTTGGACAAGCTTGCTGGTATTACAGGGATGAAGGTTACCCCCTAACACCCAAGACATAGTTCTCTGAGAAAATTTTAAAAATGAAATCATGCCCAGACACAAATTTCTCAGAAAAAAAATTGATATAGGAATTACAGTCAAATATCCATGACTGGTTTGGTTAGAGAATAAAATAATCTTTAAAATAATTTTATCACTTATGAATTATATTTATATATATTATATGAATACATATGAATTATATATAATATATATAATATATAATTTATAATATAATATATATGAATTATATTTTATATACATATAATATATATTATATATATTTTATATATATATTATATATATATGAGGAAGCAAATTGTATTTAGAACTTAGAAGTTAGAAACCCAGCTCAGGCATTGCCTGACCTTGAGCAATTTCCTTAACTTCTCTAAGCCTAATTGCAGGTGGTACAAACTGGTTTTGCTGTGGCCAAAACTGTCCAGCAGATTTGATTCCTTTGGGCCACAGATTGTTTTAAGCACATGTGAACTATGATTTTAAAGTTGGGAAATTCCACCAAAGCATCTCAATTTCTAATTTTTTGGAAAATTTAAAAAGTCCAGCAACAGTGGACCCATATTCCCACACAGCACCCGTTGGGTGAAGCTGAGTCAGGGCTGCCCCCTTTAGACTGGGCCAGGTCTCCATAACCCCTTCCACTTTCTACTGGCTACTGCCTACTTTCTCTTCAATGTTACCTGCTGGCTCTCAAAGCCCTTGGAGTTGTAATCGCTGCTCTCATATGTAAAAAGAAAAATAATGTCTGAGCTGCGGTTGTTGTGAAAAATAAATAAAATCAAGTAAGTGAAGGGCCCAACACATGTATGACACACCATAGCAATGGAATACGAGTCATCTCCTTTCTCTCCACTGGTCATGTATTCATTCAGCAAATGCTAAGTGTTCACTATATGCCAGATAATGTGCTGAGTGCTAGAAATGAAAACATACATATGACATGGAGCCTGCCCGTGCAAAATGTTGCATTCCTGTGAAGGGAGACAGACTTATAAACAAAGTATAAGACCCATCTGAGCAGGCTACTCCATCTTTCCAACCTGTGATGCTTCCTGGAGGGGATCTAAAAGAGTAAAGAGAATTTGGAGGAGTATGTAAATGATTCCTTTAAAAATACTGCTCAAGGTAATGAGGCATGCTCTAACCTGGGATAAGGGAGTCTCCTTAGCGGGTTTTCCAAATCTATTCATTTTACCAAATTAGACACGTTCTTGTAAATTTCATTTACATTTGATACTAGAATGGGCAATTATAGGTCTTACATGGCAAGATCAGGGCACCTTGAAGGAACACCTGGATCCTACTTCACTGACCGCAAAGAGATTAAAATAAAACCTCGTCACCCTAGTCAGATGGAGGCAATGAAAAGAAAATGGAATCATGAAAGCCCAGAATATTAATTCCACCTCAGTCTTCCTTTTAATATCAAGCATCCCTGGATTTGGGTTTGCAGAAATTCACATTGCTGTGTCACATAAGCTAGAATCTCCCAGAGGGGCACAGAGCGCTGTGGGGTGCATTCATTATACATCAGCATTACACAATGCATTGTACAGCGTCAGTGCCAAAGTCATAATATGCCCTGTGCTCCACTCCCTCCCCTATTTCTCTATCCTAAGGCTGACTTTAGCCTACTCATCACCATGGCTATTATTCTTCTTTATTCTTCTCAAAATCTGTGATTTCATCATTTTACCCTTTTCTACAGGCTTCTGAGATCAGTTTGTTCATTCGTATGGTTGGCCCCAGTAACAAAGCTAAAACTTCTATATTCACCGGATTTCCAGAATGTGAATGTTGGGTCTTAAACCTTATGCTCAAATAATATATTTTTTTATTTTAAAAAATCATTGCAGTGTAGAAGAAAAAATACATGGCTTTGAGGCCAAAGAGATCCAAGTCCAAATCCTTGCTCTCCCAGTTATTAGCTCAGTGACAAAGGACCCAGCCTCTCTGAGTAGTTTTCCCAATTGTTATAGAATTTATGGTAAAAATCATGAGTAAATTGCATGAGATCACCAGAAGTCGTAACACATAGCAGGCACTCATCAGGATACTTGTCCATCATCACAAAATAAGGTGTGATTATTGGTTTTACATATAGTAGCTTACCCTCATATGCTGCCTAATGTAAAGGCACTTGGCGAGGCGATTTCACATGTACCCCTGATCTTTACAAGAAACTATTTACTATTTGAGAAACCTTTGCTCAGGGAGATTAAGTAAGTGCTTTGTGTGAATTAACCTATTTGATTCTCATGACAGCTTATTATTATCTTTATTTGATAAATGAGAAAACTAAAGCATAAAGAGTTCAGGCAACTGGCCCCAGGTCATAGTGAGTAAGTGGTGGAAATGACATTCAGTCCCCGTCTGGTTCCAAAAGCATGCTCTTAATGAGAAGGTCATTAAGAGCATAAGGTCATTCAATAGCAGATTTTGAGAAGAATGAAAACATAACCATGGTGATAAGTAGGCAGAAGTCAGCAAGGGAGAAGATAACCAAGCCAGGACTACCTCATCCCTAATACACTCACACACATCCCCCCCCTCACACGCACGCACACACTCAGAATAAACACATACACACACTGGTACACAGAGTTTCCCCAGTGCTTTAGAATGGGTCTGGTTATGGCTCGACCCAGGAACTGTGAGTCCTGGACCAGGTGAGTCTGGGGGCATTATTGTCTAGGACCCTGTAGAGCACCCCACCGTGACTACCACATTAAACCTCTCTAAGACTTCTGCATAACTGACCCAAATCCTGAAATACGTCTAGAACTGAGCAGACCTCATAGATCCCAACCCCTGAAATGGAAGAGCTATGTGCGTATATATATATATATATTTTTATCTCCCTTCTCCCAATATGCTTTATATTCATTCACAGGCATCTTAGGGAAGCAAATGTTGAAATGGGAAACCCAACCTCATAAACTGTGTTGCAGTTCCACCAAACGGCCGGTCACTCAACACACGTTGATAAGAAAGTCCCATGATGGCACTGAATGTGCTAGAGTCCCCCTGGAATTTCAGGTGGTGCAGAGCTTGGGGTGGTGCTCCACCATGGGGGAGAGAAGGGACCCTGTGTGCCACAGAATTCTGAGGAGCCAGGACATGTGGTAGAGGAGAGAGACGCAGCAGGGAAAGAGGACAGAAGTTGAAAACATCTCTCCTCATTGGTAATCACTCATTTCAGCAGCATTTTAACCCAAGAACGTGATCTCCTGATATAAACAGGGCAGAGCCATCTTTGTCAGGTGATTTGAGGAATAGTGAGAATGTGCACCTGGCCTGTTCCAATAGCCCATTCTCACTGGTGTTCAAATGTCACAGCTAGATCATCTTGTTAGGCCCCCTTCTTTTTCTATTTTTTTGAGGGGGAGTCTCGCTCTGTAGCCCAGGCTAGAGTGCAGTGGTGCGATCTCGGCTCACTGCAAGCTCCGCCTCCTGGGTTCATGCCATTCTCCTGCGTCAGCTTCCCGAGTAGCTGGGACTACAGGTGCCCGCCACCACGCCCATCTAATTTTTTTTTTTTTTTTTTTTTTTTTTGTATTTTTAGTAGAGACGGGGTTTCACCGTGTTAGACAGGATGGTCTCGATCTCCTGACATCATGATCCACCCGCCTCGGCCTCCCAAAGTGCTGGGATTACAGGCGTGAGCCACCGCGCCAAGGCTTTTTTTTTTTTTTTTTTTTTGAGACAGAGTCTCTCTCTTTCGCCCAGGCTGGAGTGCAGTGGCAGGATCTCGGCTCACTGCAACCTCCACCTCCCAGATTCACGTGATCCTCCCGCCTCAGCCTCCCGAGTAGCTGGGACTACAGGTGCCCGCCACTACAGTTGGCTAATTTTTATAATTTTAGTAGAGACAGGGTTTCACCATATTGGTCAGGCTGGTCTCAAACTCCTGACCTCAGGTGATCCACCCGCCTCAGCCTCCCAAAGAGCTGGGATTACAGGCGTGAGCCACCGTGCCAGGCCTTAAGCCTCCTTCTTTTGCAAAAGCACTGCCTTCTTCATTGAGAGGATGGTAGTTGGAGGGATTATCATCTACGTCTAATTAAAAGGCAAAACAAGAGTCACAGAAGACATACAGCAATAGAAGACCATGCTTCTGAAAATGTCAACAAAAATTCAAAGCTGCAGCCTCAACAAAGCCCTCTCCCATCCTCACCATGTCTCGCAGCCTCTTCCCAACTCACTAGTATTGGCCCCTCCAGGCCCCCTTACTTCACATGGTTGAGATCTCTTTTCCAAAGAAAAGCTTCTCACGGGAGAATTCTGCACTTATCCACCCTTGGATAGACATGTGTATACAACATAGCATTTTCGTTTTCTGGGAACCCTTTGTCCCCTCTAAGAGGGGACAAAGCCTTGTGATAAGAAAATCAGGGAGACGGGGTGGATATTTTTTTGAGGTCAGATTGTTGCAGCCACAGTTTGCTTAGCCACTACTCTCCCTGTCTGTAGGCTGGTCTTACATGCCTGATGGCTCTAGCATGTTCCTTTGCCATTTGTTTGGGTGATTACATCAAGCAGGCAGCACTTCTGCAGCTTGGGTGGAAGCGGAGAGAAAGCTGACCCTCCTGGTCCATTCTTCCCCTAGCTCTCATTCTTCCGTGAGAACCAGCAATGCAGAATGATTTGTGTAGGGCATATCTGAGGATGTCTTGAGCTACTGTTTTCACTAAAACATTACTGCAAATTCACTTGCCTGCTTAGCTTCAAGAGTTGAACTGGGATGGTAGGGTAAGTGAGAAGCGGGAGAAGCAAGCTCACTCACACAGGCCTGGCTTGGGAGAGGTGCCCAGGCATGGAGGGGAGCTGAGCACAGTGGTTTACATGAGAAGCACAGTAAGAAAGGGGTGCGAGGAGGTAGCAAACTGGCCAGGGCCCTGGGGATACCTCTGCCCTAGAATCTAAAGAAAAAATGGTTTAATCCACCTTGGGCAGATTGTGGTTAGTAACCTTAAACCCCTCAACCAATATGTGCCTGCTGAAATTCACTGGAGTTTTGATCTGCAGCAACATTCTAAAAATTGCTTTAGTTTGTTCATTTTTTATTGTTTTAGGAAATAAGCTATCAAGGCATGAGAACATATAGGTTTCTTTCCTTCTTGCTCTGTAAGCCCAGCGATGTCTCCGAGATCAGGAAGTGACACATCATAGTGCCTCCTAACTCACGCTGGAGCAGCTTTCTCTAAAGCCGGCTGTCTTCTGCCAGCTCGGTGTCTGGGCATGGACACAAGGTCTTGGGGATATGATTAATGATCAGCAGACAGTCTGCTCTTCAGGTGACTCTCTGTTCAGCCTGGGAAGGAGCTGAGGAGAGAGGTATGAGAGTTGTCCAGGGTGGGGCTTATGAAAGAGGCCAAGGTCCTCCATGGGATTCTGCCCACCTGCCATCTGCTCTCAGAGCCCAGAGCCCACAGCTGCACCAGTTGCAGTGAGCTGGGTGCTGTTTGAGCTCAGGGATGCGCTGTCTAGGGAGATTTTCATCTGCCCTCCCCACCTTCACTACTTACCCTGACTTGCTTTTGTGGACTGGGTAGGGAGGGCGTGCAGAGGCGTGGGAGTAAGCAGTGGGGTTAAGCCCTCTCAAGGGAGACTCCTGAGTTCAGGGAAGCCTGCAGAGGGCTCTGTCTGGAAGCCCAAGCAGCCATAGGAATCTGCCATCCCCTCCTCCACCTCGAGCCTTCTTTAGCAAAGTTCTCCCCATCCCTGATGCTCAAACTCTGGTCGGTGGACCACCAGTCTTGAGACCATGAGAGCTTGATGGAAACACAAAAATGCAGGCCCCACCCAGACCTGCTGAATCAGAATGTGCATCTTGTAAGATCCCCAAGTGATTCATATGCACTTTGCACACTTTGCATTTGAGAAGCAGCTGCTCTAAATGATCTTCTGATATAAATGGGGCAGTCATTATTGCCTCAGGAATTGAAGCAGAAATACAAACCCACCCCCACCCTGCCCCAAATTACCTTTCTCACTAGTATCAGAACATCAGTTAGAGATTCACGCTTTTAGATCATCGATCCTCTTCTTTTGTCTAAACAGGTCTATTTTTTATTAAAATTCAAATATTCCCAGCCAGGCGCGGTGGTTCACGCCTGTAATCCTAGCACTTTGGGAGGCCAAGGCAGGTGGATCACCTGAGATGAGGAGTTCGAGACTAGCCTGGCCAACACAGAGAAACTCTGTCTCTACTAAAAATACAAAAATTAGCTGGTTGTGGTGGTGCACACCTGTACTCCCAGCTACTCAGGAGGCGGAGGCAGGAGAATCACCTGAACCTGGGAGGCAGAGGTTGCAGTGAGCCGAGATCGTGCCACTGCACTCCAGCCTCGGTGACAGAGCAGGACTCCATCTCAAAAAATAATAATAATAAAAAAATTTGTACGTTCCTTGTGAGGGAGAACATATGGGATCCCTCAGTAACAAGGTTAAAAAAATTTTTTATTGAGCTCATATTAGTTGCCACATATCCGAGATACTTGGGGTAAATGTATTTGGTGTAAACGAATTACTTTTCCCTGGAGACAAGAAAGGCAAGTGTTAGGAGAACAGCAGCCTTCTTTTTGGGGGAAAGGATTATTCAAGGGACAGAAGAGAGGGAACATCCAAGACAAACAAGTCTGACCTTCCACTCCATCCTGAAGAAACTTGTCTCTCAGAGCTTTCCAAGTTGTGGAGATGATGATTCCATTTCCATTCAAAATCATCCTCTGTCATTTCAACTTAACGGGAAAAACCAATGGCATTTTGAAGACAAGATGTCTGGGTGCATGTTTATTTTTAGAAGGAGACAGACCACAGCACATTCATTCTGCAAGAAAGAAGCAAGTCCTGGCTCTGCATACTGAATCAGTGAGCAATACCTCAAAAGTGGAAAGATTAAACTCTCCAAAGAATCGGGGCAGTGGCCTCAGCTTATTTATTTTCTCCCAGGAAACAGCACAGCACCGGGTGTGCCGGAACTGCAGAAGCAGCACCATAATAAACAAACTGTCTTCTCAAGCCTTCTGACTCTGTTTGGGTACCCATGAATGAACAGTATCTATTTCAATTCCTAAAATGTATGATGCATGATGACTTGTTTGTATTTGCCTTTCATTTTCACTGTAACTGAATGAGACCATCCTTCAGGTACTAAGGTAGAATCATCTTTGTGACTTAATAATGGTAATAATCACAGAGACCAAGTCATTACTCTCTGCCAGGTATTGTGACACATGCTTTTGAAGTTGGGAGACAATGCTCCATGGGTCACTCACATTGTTGCAAGTGATTCCAGCAGAGGCATTGACTGCCTTTATTCTGGATTATTTTTTTCAAAATGTTTGTATACCAAACAGCTTTGCGAGATTGATACAGTGTCTCCCTCCAGAGCTAGGAGTGTATATGCTTACTGTCCAGTACAATAAACATAATGTCTCACTCTGGAGGAATGGACAGTATGGTTACCACCTGTTACAAAATATTCAGTTTTCCTAAGTTCAGCATTCTTCTGTAACAGAGCCCATCATGTGTACAGGTATTTCTTGGCCTTTTTGTGTTGCCCTGCGGGAACTGGGACTTGGGGACTAGTACAAGAGAATGCTCATACTCTGGCTTCTGCTTTTGCTGTGAATAACAAAGTCCTTTGTCTCTGATCCGAGAGTCTCATGCCTTCTGCCAGTGTCCTGTAACTGTGGCAGGCTGACTTATGAGGTTGCAAGTGGGATTAAAATCTCAGATCCTTCCTACTTCTTGATAAAAGCAATAACTCATTTTATCCTCTGAAAAACCTTAGGAAAGTACTATCATTTTCACAATGTGGAATCACAGATGTTATCACTAAACTATATTGACATGTCCACAGGGGGTCATAGGACTGAAATTCCATCCAGAGAGAGACCTTAGTTTCTATGAAGTATTGTCCTTTTATAAATTTTATACACTTTTTAAAATTGAAAATACTTCTGGGACGGGGATTCTTTTTTTTTTTTTTTTTTGAGATGGAGTCTTGCCTTGTCACCCAGGCTGGAGTGCAGTGGCACGATCTTGGCTCACTGCAAACTCCACCTCCCGGGTTCACACCTTTCTCCTGCCTCAGCCTCCCCAGTAGCTGGGACTACAGGCACCCGCCACCACACCTGGCTAATTTTTTGTATTTTTACAGAGATGGGGTTTAACCTGTTAGCCAGGATGGTCTGTATCTCCTGACCTTGTGATCCGCCTGCCTCGGCCTCCCAAAGTGCTGAGATTACAGGTGTGAGCCACCACACCCGGACCTGAGGGGGGATTCTAAGTTAGTATACTAAATTAGCATCCCTAATCCCTTAGTATGACTTAAACATAAAAGGTGGGCTTAAAAAGTAGGATGCTGGAAGGGAACAGAGGGTTACAGAAAGGAGGGATGAAAGATATACTTTTACTTCCTTATTTTTGACTATGGCTGGCCCAGGCAATACCCAATTCTCTTTATCAAGGTGAGCAGAAAGGGTTTCATTAGTCCATAGACAGGGTTCCTTTGTAGTGTGAACTGAGAAGGGAATTCATCTACCCCTTCCCAGAGGCAGCTCTGTTCTTGGCCATTCCACTGGCATGATGCATGTCATGATGTGTCACTTCATCTGCAATACTTGGAAGCCACAATTCTCTGAGGTGCTGGCATAAATGGGATCTGCCAGAAGATATTGACCACTAGGATTTATTATATGAAATAGGCTAATTGGCCTAATGCTTTCCTAAAATTCAGTACAGGAACACTTCTGCACAGATGCAGCGAGGCAAGGTAGTAAGGAGCTTAAACATTGATTATATCTCTCACGTCCAGGCCATAAACACAGTACCCAAGGTGAATGGGGAGTCAAGCCTACATTTATTTATTCATTCAAAGAACATTTAACTTCTAGAAGTGCTTTGGTATAGAGTTCAACAGGGGATCCAGAGATGACTGAGATTCAGACATTTACCCCACCTAAAACTTTACAATTTAAAAGCAAAAATAAAACAAGTACTCCAATAATAAAATATACCCAATTAGGGAACATATAGCATAAAATTAGATAAACCGTGATCTGTCAGAACTCAGATCAGGAAGTAATCACATCAGGCTGGGGGCTCAGGACCCAGTCTTTTTCAGAGAGTGGATAGGGTTTTCAAGGGTAAGGCTGACGAGGTGAGCCATTTTGTGTTGAGGAGACAATGTCAGCAAGTGATGGGACCTGTTTGTGGGGAAAGTAAGTAGCCAGAATTGGCCAGAGCATGAAGTACAGGAAGGTTCTTAGTGAGAAACGAGGCTGGAAAGCAGGCTGGGATCAGATGGAGGAAAACCATGAATGCCAGATGAAAGATTCATGGCTTTATTCCAGAGGGACCCAAGAATCATTAAATGTAGGTTGCCCGGGGCAGGGAACATCAGCAGATGTTACAGAAACTGAAGGCATCTGAGAAGCCAACGTTCTCATCTATAAAATCAAACCTTGGAAAGAGGCCTCAGGCCAGACATCAACAAAACACAGACTTATTATTTGCTAAACAGAAGGAGAGGAGTTGTTCTTTTGAGTTGTTGAAGGGTGGTGATCAGCTTTTGTACACGGTTCACTTGGAGGTTACTTAGTATCTTAGTATCCAGCTTCACATGACGTTAACCAAGCATCTGTTATAGTCTTACGTGGGTTTTTTGGCCCCTTCACAGAAGAATTAACAACACTTCAATTATCCACTATGTAACATAAAGTCAGGCACCAAGTAGATGCTCAATAAATATTTGTTTAATAAATTACACTTAATAAAGCATAAAAATAAATGGGTATCTCCAATAAGTCAAGACCAGATGCTATCTAGTGTCTGCAACAGTTATAAAAAGTTAGCAAAACTATTCACTCTGTTTTTTTGGTTTAATGTCTTTGTTGAGGGCTAATTTTTTTTAAACAGTATGGCTATAAACGCAATTTTTTTCAGCAAATTTTTAACTACAGCATTTAATATCAGAAAGCCAAGCTCAGCTAACACTTCCACGTGCCTGAGACATCAATGCAAGACATATTGGCCTCATTTAAACAAACAATAATTAACCTAGTCACACAAATTTTAGTAAATAGAGCTAAATTTAAGCAATCTGACAGTTTTCCCTTTCTGCCGTTATGCATTTTAGTTTGTATTTTTTATTTATCTAGAGCAGACCATTTATACAGCCTTCCAGAACTCGATATGCAATAGGATTGTAAAGAAATATTTATACGGACCTCCAGAAATAGATATGCAATAAGATTATAAAGAAACATTTACACAGACCTCCAGAAATAGATATGCAGTAAGATTTCATATCTGGAAATCATGGAGTCATAAAGATAACTGTGAATCTGTAGAGTTCATCACATGATTAATACAGAAACGTCGAGAATCACATCCCTTTGAATGCTGAAACCTTCATTAACAGTAAAACTGTTAAATCTTTGCAGACAGGTAGAAAATGTGGTTCCTCACATCCAGTCTGTTGAAATTTCAGATACTTTAATGAACTTAAAGGAGAGCAAACAGTCACCCTCGAGAGCATTGAAGTTATTTCATCTGCTGTAGAGATTTAATTAATGACTTATTTGATTTCCCCAAACTTTAAAAATTGATATTTTCACGATCGGTTCTAGCTGACCTTGCTGCCTGCAGCAGCAGCCTCCCCAGGGCTTGCCACCCAAAACACCAGGCTCCTGCTTGAGGGCTCACAGCCAGACCAGCAAACACTGAGGGAAAAAACCAGCATCTCCTGATGTGTTGTGATGTAGTTTGGAGGGTGGGGAAATCCCTGGGTAGGCTCCGCTTTCATTTGCGGATGAATATTCCCTATGGAAGTAGAGAGGAAGGAAAAGGGTAGAGCCCCTAAATAATAACTAGCAAGAATCTTCCTTGCACCAGGAGAGTATGAGTCAGGGTAGTCAGGAGACAGGGCTTTTGAGCCAGAAAAATCTGGGATCAAATCTTGCTTATTGGCCAGACACAGTGGCTCATGCCTGTAATCCCAATACTTAGGGAGACCAAGGTGGGCAGCTCACTTGAGGTCAGGAGTTCAAGACCAGTCTGACCAACATGGAGAAACCCCATATCTATTAAAAATATATAAAAAATTAGCTGAGCATGGTGGTGCATGCCTGTAGTCCCAGCTACTCAGGAGGCTGAGGTAGGAGGATCACTTAAGCCTGGGAAGTTGAAGCTGCAGTGAGCAGAGATTGGGCCACTATACTCCAGCCTGGGCAACAGAGTGAGACTCCATCTAAAAAAAAAAAAATCTGGCTTATTAGTGGTGTGTCTGAATAAGTAACCTCACTTCCCTGAACCTCAGTTTCTTCATCTGTGAAATGGAGAGAATGTAAGGGTATATGTGGAGGATCTTGTTCTAGGACAAACACCCCTAGTCTCAGTGTTAACGTACTGCCAAGAAACCTGAATCCAGATGTTCATTACAGGAAATGGCAGCAAGTTCTAGCAAGGGGGCCAGTCATTGTCATAACCTAAATTATGATGGAAGAATTTAATCTGGCTAATACTGAGAACCTGGAACTTTGTTTTCACCATCAACTCTTTCTATATCTCTATTTGATGCCTTTGGAAACATTTGATAATGGGAGACAAAAGGAAGACAGGGAAAGAAGAACAGAAAAGCTGTAGGAAGGAAAAGTGTAAACTGTAAATACCAACTTGTCTTTCTTCATGAGCTTCATTTTCTCTTCTTTTAAAAGATGTTTATTTCAGGTACATGAGTTATATAGATTGAAAATGTCATAAACAAGAATGTACTGCTGATTCAAATGTTTTATATTCACACATCCATGCAATTATATACAGATGAATTGACAGCTCGTTTAAAATCCAGTTGAGAGAAGCTTAATGCATTTTGTTGAAGCAGGTACCATTTGGATTGATTTATGTTTAAGTGAAAAGAGAGTTTATTAAAAATGTTAATTTGATAATCTTAATATTTTAGTTAAATCTAATGCATTTCTTTAATATTTTCTGGAAAAATGAATTCATTGACAAAATTTATTAGATGAAAGGGAATGTTTCACCTGAGCAAAATGTAGTGAGAATTCTGATAAACCATCATATATTTGGGGTGTTTTAAATGAAGGGGTGCCCAGGAGAACTTTTATGATTCTGCTGACATTCAGCAAACAGTCACTCCCTGCTGGTGCTCTGTGGCTTCATACAAACATAGCATGTGTGTGTGTGATTGCGTGGGTGTTGGAGAGAGAGGAGTTCCCCAGAGCAAGAAATGAAAAAGATACTGCTGTACCAGGCAGCAAAACAACAAACACCTACCTCACCATTCAGTGACCCCTGGGCAGTCAGACTCTGGGCAAAGACCAACTTTAAAGGTTTCTGAAAAGGAATAGCTGAAGGATACTTGACTCAGGTAATTCTTAATTCAGGTGAGGAATTTCCCCAGAGGTCACTAATTTGTCTTCTGCCCAGAAAAGAAAGGAATGAGAATTGCTTTCATTGAGGAAAAGAATCTTCAGAGGATGCACAGCTCTTTGATACAGTTGTCTGCATCTCAAGAAATACATAAGCAAGTCACCTTCCACGGAAGAGTGAGGGGTAGTAATAAGAACACTAAAAGAAAGATGTTAACTTCAAAGTACTCTGCAGATGTTAACTCATTTTGCATGGCTACATTCTGGAAATATAGAAAAACAACCAGAATTTTACTTATGAAAAAAGTTCATCAAAGCAATAGAAAACCCTTCCAACCTATACCATATATATATACACACACACACACTTATATGTGACGACGTATATACAGACATATATTTATTAAAATCTATACTTTCATACTTATATATGAGTATATATGTATACATATGTATGTGTGTATAGCTAGAAATATAGTCAGAGCCTCAAGGAAGCTGAGAAGTTCCTCATTCTGGTTTCTTGTTTGTGAAATCTATTTCTGTATGATTTTGCTAATAATTTGGCAATTACTAGGTAAATTTGACCAATATGAATGGCCAACCTAATAATTTATGTCACAAAAAACATTTTAAAGTTTGAATGATCTGTATTTCTGCCCGCATTTATTTTTGAATATTGAGTTTTCTAGACATTTATTCACTTATTACAGTGTAGACAGAAATCTATGTGCATATTTATAAGCTGTTTTCATCAAAGCTACTGCTGCCACCTAAGCCACATGCAGCCAACAACAAATGGTCAGATTACTCTCATGGAAATCATACATTAAATGCATAGAAAATCTGCAAACCTTATCTCAGACAGTGGTTTTAGTTTCTCCCCTCAGCAGATCTCTTATGAAAGCTGTTAACAAGTTGATTGGAATTTTCTATCCTCTCCACCCTCTGGTGGAAACACTAATAAGCAATGAAATGGCTAAAGCACAGTGCAGAAAGGATAAGCAAAGGCCCTGAAGACCCTCCAGCTTCATAATCACATCCTGAATAATCAGCAATTGACAGAAGGTCCACAAACAAAGTGCTTTCTCCACACTCTGGAGCAAACTGAGCAAAGACTGTGAAACCTCAATGTTACGCATACACTTGTTCTGAAGTTACTTGACAGGCTGCCTAAGGAGGTGAAATCAAAGTCTGATTTGCTATTACTGCCAGTCAGATTTCTCTGGTAGTATTAGCTATCTTTAAGACACATTTCCATGGCAACTAGTTTAAAAACATATTTACCTATAGAGCCTTTTGTGTTATGAAAGCCAGAATAACCTAAGTGGCCTTTCTCGTCAGAGCTCTTTGCCAACAGGACAGTGACTCTGAAGCATGGGGCTGAGTAGGACAGCCCCTCATGTACAGGCAGTGTGGTATCTGGTGTCCTGGGCCAGACCGGCCTTCAGGGTACTGGGGAAGCCAGCTTGTTAGATTTTCTCGAGTCACCATTTCTCTCCCTGGGGCCAGCCTCGTCTGCCTCCTTCCTAGGCTTTCTCAAACACCATTCTGCTGCTGGAGTCCTACCCCCTGTTCCAGGCTAATTTGTCCAGCCCTGCCCCAGATGCTGAGGCCAATCAGAATGTGATTGTGTCATGCACATGTATGTTTATTGAAGCACTATTTACAATAGCAAAGACTTGGAACCAACTCAAATGTCCATCAATGACAGACTGGATAAACAAAATGTGGCACAAATACACCATGGAATACTATGCAGCCATAAAAAAGAATGAGTTCATGTCCTTTGCAGGGACATGGATGAAGTGGGAAGTCATCATTCTCAACAAATTAACACAGGAACAGAAAACCAAACACCTGACTTCAAACTATACTACAAGGCTACGGTGACCAAAACAGCATGGTACTGGTACCAAAGCAGAGATACAGACCAATGGAACAGAACAGAGCCCTCAGAAATAATACCACACATCTACAACTATCTGATCTTTGACAAATCTGACAAAAACAAGAAATGGGGAAAGGATTCCCTATTTAACAAACGGTGCTGGGAAAACTGGCTAGCCATATGTAGAAAGCTGAAACTGGATTCCTTCCTTACACCTTATACAAAAATTAATTCAAGATGGATTAAAGACTTAAATGTTAGACCTAAAACCATAAAAACCCTAGAAGAAAACCTAGGCAATACCATTCAGGACATAGGCATGAGCAAGGACTTCATGTCTAAAACACCAAAAGCAATGGCAACAAAAGCCAAAATTGATAAATGGGATCTAATTAAACTAAAGAGCTTCTGCACAGCAAAAGAAACTACCACCAGAGTGAACAGGCAACCTACAGAATGGGAGAAAATTGTTGCAATCTACTCATCTGACAAAGGGCTAATATCCAGAATCTACAAAGAACTTAAACAAATTTACAAGAAAAAAAAAAACAACCTCATCAAAAATTCGGCAAAGGATATGAACAGACACTTCTCAAAAGAAGACATTTATGCAGCCAAAAGACATCTGAAAAAATACTCATCATCACTGGCCATCAGAGAAATGCAAATCAAAACCACAATGAGATACCATCTCACACCAGTTAGAATGGCAATCATTAAAAATTCAGGAAACAACAGGTGCTGGAGAGGATGTGGAGAAATAGGAACACTTTTACACTGTTAGTAGGACTGTAAACTAGTTCAACCGTTGTGGAAGACAGTGTGGCGATTCCTCAGGGATCTAGAACTAGAAATACCATTTGACCCAGCCATCCCATTACTGGGTATATACCCAAAGGATTATAAATCATGCTGCTATAAAGACACATGCACATGTATGTTTATTGCGGCACTATTCACAATAGCAAAGACTTGGAACCAACCCAAATGTCCATCAATGATAGACTGGATTAAGAAAATGTGGCACATATACACCGTGGAATACTATGCAGCCATAAAAAATGATGAGTTCATGTCTTTTGTAGGGACATGGATGAAGCTGGAAACCATCATTCTCAGCAAACTATCACAAGGACAAAAAACCAAACACTGCATGTTCTCACTCATAGGTGGGAACTGAACAATGAGAACACTTGGACACAGGAAGGGGAACATCACACACCGGGGCCTGTTGTGGGATTGCGGGAGGGGGGAGGGATAGCATTAGGAGATATACCTAATGTAAATGACGACTTAATGGGTGCAGCACACCGACATGGCACGTGTATACATATGTAACAAACCTGCATGTTGTGCACATGTACCCTAGAACTTAAAGTATAATAAAAAAATTAATAATAATAAAAAAAGAAAACCAAACACCGCATGTTCTCACTCATAAGTGGGAGTTGAACAATGAGAACACATGGACACAGGGAAGGGAACATCACATACCAGGGCCTGTTGGGGGTTGGTGGACAAGAGGAGGGAGAGCATTAGCAAAAATACCTAATGCATGCAAGGGCTTAAAACCTGGATGATGGGTTGATGGGTGCAGCGAGCCACCATGGCACATGTATACCTATGTGACAAGCCTGAGCATTCTGCATATCTTTATATATAGAGTGTGATTGTGTTATAGGCAAAGGACAAAACCCTCTTTGCTCCATTAAAAAAAATAAGGAGGAAGAAACGCTCAGTTACCTTATATTTCATAACTTGCCTCTTTGTGATTGCCATTTCAGCTTTGGGCTGAGACTTAATCCGGGGACACTGGCACTTCTGTATTGTTATCCTTTTATAAGAGAAATCATGAATTTCTGTTATAAAACAGAGGTGACTGTTGGGGCAAGACCAGCAATGGCCCACTCTTAAGGCCAAAGTAGGACATTAACCCAGCTTTTGACCAGAGCTGGGTCCATATGTAGAATACTTTGACAGAGGGGCCTAAGATGTGATGATTTGGCTGCAGCAATAGGGACCCCCAACCAAAGTGTATCATCTCCCCTGCCACTGAGAGGCTGCAGATTCCTACTCCTTCGGTTTGATTTCATTTCTTATTTTGTTCAGTTTCATTATCTTCTAAATGAGATGTATATCTGCAAGCATCAAATCCTTTTGGAATCAAGGCAAGATAACTTCAAGATTCCAATTTCAAACGATGGATACACCAATTACAAGCAATTTTTTTTCTCTTTAAACAAGCTATTCCTATTAGTTTATCAAAAGAAGTTTCCTACAAACGTTTAGTGAACACAGTTGATTATCTGGTTTGTAGTAATATGGTTCTAGTACTATGTGCCCTTGAATAGAGGCAAACCACGCTTAAGGCTAGACTATGTCCACTGTCTCAATTGGGATCTATCTGGCTATGCAAGCTAGGCTGTTGCAGAGAGCCCACAAGCACTTCGTTTACATGAATTGACTCTCTGGGGCTCTTAGTTGAAAGGCATGTACACTTGCGTAGTAAGTGATGGGGAGAGGGGAGGCATGAGTCTTAGAATCTGCTTCCTTGGCAGCCTCATAGAGGTTATTTGAAGACAGAACCTGAAGGAGCTATTTTCAGCAGTGATTCTCTGAGACTGTGAGCTCTTGTCTCATTAGATGACTCATTAGGTGACAGTATGTAGGGAAGGGTGAGGAAAAAGTCTTCCTTCTTCATGAAGCATCTCGTGACTTTACGTCTTCGAGGAAGGAAGAACATGGAAGGTGGTTGCCACTGAGTGGTAGTTGGGATGCATGCATGAGCACGTGGGTGCATGGGACTTATAGATTTGGGAATCCCAGAGAAAATCATGGAGAAGGGACAATATGGGGACCAGACAGGGTGCCTGGCAATACAGAAGAGTGAGGCTTAAAGATTCAGCCAAATAGGGTTTATTGCAATGAAAGTGGCAGCATTTGTATTCATAAGCTGATACTGCCATGAAACATTTCAGCTATCTTTAAAAATAGTAAAACTAATTTTTTAAATATTTGAAAGGGGGATAATATGGTAGAAAGAACACAGGTTTTCAATCAGCACTGAATTCAAACTCTGTCTCTGCCAATTATTACCTGTATGACTTTGGACACGTTATGTAACGTGACAGATGCCACACAATTACCAAAACCCATTTCATCTCCCTACTGAAAACCCAACTCCGTGATGTCTTCCAGACTCTCTGGCAGCCTAAAGTGTCTGTGTGACTAAGCTCTGGCAAATGCACTGTGGACAGAAGTGATATATGTCACTTCCAGGTCTAGGCCATTAAAACTTCTTGTGCCCTGGAAGCTTGCCTTAATTTGAACATCAATCTGAAATGTATATAACTCAGAAGAGTCAAGCTGAAATCTAATTTTGTCTCACCTATAAAGCCTTTATTGATTGTATAAACAGTATTTCTAACAGGAACATTCAGAGGATTCAGTTGAAGACTTTACATCCTTAAAGGGTGGCAGAGCCCAGAGCCCTTACTGGTCAACAGAGGGCCACTTGCCAGCCAGAGACATTTGCATTAGACTCTATAGGAGCAAGAAATTGACTTTTATTCTCTTAAACCACTAAGATTGGGACTAATGTGATACAGCAATTAGTATCATTTACATTAGCTAATCTACCTGAATTTCCATTTCTTCTCATTCAAAAAGAAAGAATATGATTTAACTTACAGGGTAATTTAAGAATCAATGATAGAATCTGGCTCACAGTAATTGCTTATTAAATAGTAGATATTATTATATAATATTTTATTTAGGTTGTCCCTTTAGATCTCTCTCTCTCTCTCTCTCTGTCTCTCTCCCTCATGGTTGGTGAGTTAATAAGTGTTTTTACCCCATGTGGAGGAAAATAAATCATATTTATGAAAGCAAAAACAGAGCATCAGTCTTTAATGGGGAAACAGCAATTTGATGAACTACTACAGGCATCATTTGCAAGATATGTGATCACGGATACCAATCTTAAGTTTTCTGAGCCTCAGTTTCCTCACTTATAAAGCAGGTATAAGAACCTATACCCCACAGAGGATAAGAAAGGATAAAATGAGGAAGCCAAATGTAAAAGCATCTCGTAGACTTTGGAATTTAATGAAAACATATAATACTATTATTATAGATTATCATTTTAAGTCCACAAAACCAAATAGGATTAATACAAACATTATTATCTAACATGGCATTTAATTTCCTACTGGACCACCAATGCTGGTGCATTTTATTGTGATGTCTTTAATGTGGGTGGGTGTGTTACTAACATTACCTTTCTGTTTCCTCATGTGTTTAAGTTGATGAACCAACTACGTTCATGTATTTGCAATTTTCTAGTTTCTGTTTTAAATGAGGAAGAAAAGACATTGCTAGCAATAAATCATGTATGGCCAAGCTGGATCTGACAGGTCAGGAAAACATAAGATTTTTGCTTTATTTCTGTCATTGAAATACCCTTTGGAGAGAGACGCCTTGGGAGCTGGTACTTTATTACGATCAAACCAAATCCTAGCAGATGTCAGTTTAACCAGGTTTGCAGGGAATCTATGATCCACTTTAAAATTTTCAATATATTCTCTTAATTTCACAATTTATAACCTCTGAATACTCCTCAGGTGAACTTTATGATTGTGAATTTAAGGTTATGAAGAAGTCAAGCTATTCCTGGAATAGTGTTTGGTATGTTCCTCAGCCACACCATGTCACACACAAAGGGGCCTGTTCTTCTCCAGATGGAGGGTTAAAACTCAGAGTATTTCAAATAGTATGCCTGGGCCTGAAGGAAGAAAGCTGCAGTCCCTAAGGGACCTCCTAGTGTCTTAAAGGGGATTGAGGAAACTATTCAGTGGGTGGTATTTGGAGCTGTGTGAAGGAGAGTGAAAGGTAAACACTTTCAGTTAATAATTCAACAAAAATATATGGAATCTTAACCAAGTGACCAAGGTTGACATCACAATTGATGTCATGTGAATCTCATGACCCCTGTGCTTGATGTGATGAGAACGGCACTGCACCACTGTGGTATTTTTCAAAACTCAACCCCCTCATCTAGTAATGTGTCAGGAATGAGACAAATTCAAAGTGAGGAGCATTCTGCAAAATGCGTGGCCCAGTACCTTTCAAAACTGTTATTGACCATGAAAGACATGGAAATATGGAGAAACTGTCACAGGCCAGAAGAGACTGAGAAAATGTGACAACAAATGCAATGTGGTATCCTAGATTGGATCTGGAAATAGAACAATGTCATTAGTGGAAAAACTGGTGAAATGCAAATATAGTCTGGAGTTTGGCCAAGAGGAATGTGAGATGATGGATTCTTCATTTTGACAAATGTGCCATGGCAGAGTAAGATGATAACATTTGGGGACACTAAAGCTGAGTGAGAGGCATGTGGAAGCTCTTTGTACCATCTTTGTAATTTCTCAGTAAATCTAAATTATTCAAAATTGTATTTATAAAAAAAGCATATACAATCTTAATACATACATAGAATAAAAACAATATTTCAATAAATTTTAAAATAATTTTTATAAATAAAACTTTGTTTTAGTAATACATTAAAATAAATTTAAATAAATATATATTTTCAATAAATACATTTTTCTTTATATATGTAGAAGAATCTAACATTCTGGAAAGATAGTGGTGACAAAGCAACTCAGTAGTAAAACCAAAAACCAATGGAAAAAAATTATAATAAATCTAGGTGACACATTATCTCTATCAACCCCAAAATGCCAGAGGTGGAGATGAATCACCAACAGCCAGCCGATCTGCAGGCTACCAGAATCTGTGCAAGAGGAAGCAGAGGCAAGCAACTGATGGATCTGTGGATAGGAAAACCCCGAAAGAGCCAACAGGTGTTTACTGCAAAGCATGACCAACTAATATGAAAGCAGCTGAAACTGACAGAGGTTTTCCTAATGTAATAGTGGGTGCGTTTGTGCCAGGAGCCCTCAGTAGGGTGTGAAGGGTTGGGAAGAGTCAGACATATGAACTCCCCAGGCTGACACACCCACCAGGGCTCCCCTCCATAACAAAGCCACCTGCTGGGGAAAAACTGCTAGGAGTGAAATTAAAATTGACCAAGGCAAGGAAAGAGAAGATCCAAATAAAAGTAGGACAAAAGAATAGAGTCACAAAATCTCAGTAAGCTGCCCTATTTGCTAATACTATTCCCAAAAAAAAATAAATAAAATAACAGAAGAGGATGTTCTACGGAATTTAAAAAAAAAAAACTAGCCTGTTCCACAAATTTTTCTGTAATTTCAAAAGAAAATAAGTTATCAAAACTATCACAGACAAATCCCGAGCAAAGCTATTATGAGATAAATAAGAATAAGGAGTAGAATAACATCCATACAGACAGTAAAATGATGCCAGAAAGTCAGGCTGACCAAGCAGATCAACTTTTATCTATTTCAAAATGAGTTAAAAGACTTTGATTAACTGACATAAGATAGGAAAGAACAACAAAACTCAAACTTATAAAAATTCAGAAATGAAGTGACAGAACTCAGTAAAGAATTAGAAATAAAAGAAAAAAAATTCATAAAGACTATTAGAAGACATATAAGAAAAATTAAGCACAATAGATAATGCAGTAAGAGAAATAGAAGGGGAAAAGAAGAAAAATATTTTAAAACCAAAAAAGAAGTGAAAAAAGAGATAAGAAGATTTAAATAGAAAGTGACAAATATTGAAGATAAGCAAAGAAAATCCAAAATACAGGTAATAGAAATCCCTGAAGAAGAAAACCAAAGCAAAGACATATAACAAATACTAAAACTGCAATTCAAGAAAACTAAAATTAAAATATAAGAAGATGGGAGGCCAAAGTGGGTGGATCTCCTGAGGCCAGGAGTTCGAGACCAGCCTGACCAACATGGCAAAACCCTGTCTCTACTAAAAAGCACAAAAATTAGCTGGGCATGGTGGCGCCCACCTGTAGTCCCAGCTACTCGGGAGGCTGAGACAGGAGAATCACTTGAACCTGGGAGGCAGAGGTTGCAGTGAGCCAAGATCACACCACTGCATTCCAGCCTGGGCAACACAGTGAGACTCCATCTCCAAAAAATGAAAATAAGAATTAAAAAATATATGAAAGACACACTGGAAGAGCATACCATGTAATGGATAATATCAACCCAGAATGACCAACAACAAGGCACATTCTAGTAAAATTACCAAACTTTAGTGATAAATAAAAAAGGTCATTTGACTATCTAGTCAGACAGAGAAAGTGACTTACAAAGGAAATATGATTATCATCAGGCTTTTAACACTGCTGGTTTTACCAGAAGATAGAATGACATATTTACACTCAAAGAAAGAAAATATGAACAAATGTTTTCCATACAGCTGAACTGACTTTCTGGTATAAATTGTTTACAACATATTATAAACATGCATAATATTGCTTCCATGAGATCTTCCTGAAGAAACTTTAGAAAGCAAGTTTAAGGTAATAAAAATGACTGGAGACATTGACATAAGGACTGGGGATGCAATAAATATATAGTTACCTGAAAAATTAAGATTAAATGAGGCTGGGTGCAGTGGCTCACACCTGTAATCCCAGTACTTTGGGAGGCTGAAGCAAGTGGATCACTTGAGGTTAGGAGTTCAAGACCAGCCTGGGCAACATGGCGAAACCCCATCTCTACTAAAAACACAAAAATTAGCTGGGTGTGGTGGTGTGCACCTGTAATTTTGGGAGGCTGAGGCATGAGAATCTCTTGAACCTGGGAGGCAGAGGTGGCGGCGAGCCAAGATTGCACCACTGCACTACAGCCTGGGTGACAGAGCAACACTAGGTCTCAAAAGAAAAAAAAAAGATTAAATGAGAGCTGAGAAGTAAAATAATTATGAAAAAGAAGAGTGTCTAATGTCTATATGCTTTGACAACTACTACTATAAAAATATGAGAGGAGGGGAATTGGGAGAACAAAGGCAAAATGTTTAAGTGTTTTCAGTAATTGCATTGATAGTGATGGTATTTGTGTGGATATTCTGGATTGTAAGCGGGGAGCATGAGGTAGAGCAAATGACTATTTACAGGATATTTCAGTTCTATTATTCTCTCATCCTTGGGAAACAGAATTTTCTGTATTAAAGAGTAGAACCCCCATAGTCTTAAATTTTAATTGGAAATGTCAGAATGTGAAGCATTTTGTCTTTTCAAAAGTTTCTATTTTTTAGCTCCGTCCACTAAAAAAACCTTAAGAAATGACAAACCCAGTAGCAATAAACATCTCTTAGTGCACAGATTGTGATCCTGTGATTCTCATTAAAAGAAACCAATACTCTTTGGAGAATAACTGATTTGGAGAATGGTCCTAAAACACCTTTTCATAGAAGATAGCAAGAAAGCAAACAAAAACTGCTACGATGCAGGGGCTAACTTGAAGACGCTTACACGGGACAAATAAGAAACAATCTGTGCTCCAAAAAGGCCAATAGTAGGTATTGATTAAACCTGCCAAATATATTTATAGTCATGAGTCCGTTATCGTATAAAAAATTGTTACCTTTGGAGAATGTTAGCTACTAAATTCATTTATTTCCTGGTAAATAAATGGATAGTATCCATCATATACTCCCTTTTGTAGAAAAACTTTAATGAGTAACCAAATAGTAGATGAAGAACAGTGTCTCTTTATAGAATTATTCCAACTAATTAAATAAAATAAAAGAATTTGAAAATCACAATTTTGCAACCTTCAATGAATTAATGTGTCTAGGCATTGAACATCATCAAAAGAGAGACAAATAGACATTTTGTGCCTCAGGATGAAAGCAGATAACATCATCTATCATCCTGACAATGATTGTTGACACTGGGCTGTGTTGTAGACAAAATTAAGGTCTGTAAAAATGTTTATGTCCTAACTCCCAGAATCTGTGGATGTGTTACCTTTATGTGACAATAGACACTTTGCAGATGTGATTAAGGGTCTTAAGATAGGAAGGCTACTAGTGAAAATGTGCTGGAAAGATAGAATGTCATCAGAGATGAGATGCATGGAATAGAATTATGGGGAACTGCAATCATTAGTGTAGACTCTCTCAATCAGGGATCCCTGAGAGAAGTCAGCCCTAGTGCCTTAGGGCATCTAAAATATGTAATGAATAAAACTCACTCCTAAGGAGAGTATATCTTCTGAAGTCTCAGGCCTGGGTGATATAAGTCCCAGGGAGGAGGACCTCATTTCTCATCTCCTCTCCATAGTTGAGTGTGCCTGGGGCACCAGTGATTTTCCAGGACTTTATTTTTATCAGAGGCCTTTCTTTACCTCTCCCTGCTCCTGGGCTCTGCCAAAGACTTTGGGAAAGAAAGGATGAATTGCATGGCCCACCCTGAGTGGAATTAATATCAATATCTACAAGATTACCATTTTTCCTGAATTCCCTATAGG
This sequence comes from Pan troglodytes, assembly GCF_028858775.2. Taxonomy (NCBI): domain Eukaryota; kingdom Metazoa; phylum Chordata; class Mammalia; order Primates; family Hominidae; genus Pan; species Pan troglodytes. The sequence goes on from NC_072412.2 coordinate 33,523,330, forward strand.
CAAATATGATTCCATTGTACAGGTCCTAAAACCAGAGTACAGAGAGCTAAAACAATGGAGCAAAGATCATAATGGAGAAGTAGAGACAGAGGCAAGCCTAGAAAGTACATATTCAGGTTGATAGCAGGAATTTGAGTTTTCCATTACTCAAGGACAGTAGCTGTGTTTGTTTGTGCTGCCTTGTGCAGTTCCTATAAAGTACCCCCTGCACTAGGTCTTTCTTGAATGTGTAGGTAATGTTGAGAGCTGGATCTGAAAGGACCCTCCCCATCTGTCAGCCTAGCTCTCTTCCAGTCCCCACACAGTGCCTTTGCATTAAGTTTTATCTTCAGTATATCTGTATTCAAATGCAAATAGGAAGTATTTAGTGGGCAACTATCTGCAAGGTTCAATTTACAGGAACTACAGGGACACAATGCTGAGAAAATAAAAAGCAGAATCTGTGCTCCAAGGACACAGTCTGGTGAAGAGTATAAGCATGTATACAAATACTTTGAATTTCAACAGAGACTCTGGTGAGTGCTAAAATAAAAACTATTGCAAAGTGCAGTGAAAACAATGGGAGTAATAAGAGTCTCATTTCAGGACATGAGGAAGAGATGTGAAAGAGAGGTGAGTGTTTCAGGAAGAGGGAAGAATGTATCCTTCCCCCTGGAAGGATGGCAAATTTTTCCCTTTTAAATTTAGCATATTTCATTTAATCATACCATCAGAGAAACAAGAAGGGTTCAAATCATATCTGCTTAACTTGAATCCATAGATTCAAAATTGTAATGTCTACTCACACTAACTTTCCTCTTTTAATGTTAAACTGAGTCATATTTTAATCTTTTGAACTCCAAACCACTACAGAATTCAAGCTACATTGAGTATCTAACCTCATTTTTAAATGACATGATTGATGGTTGTTTTCTAATTTGGAAAAATACAACTTGCTCTTCCTCTTAGGTGTCAAGGTTGAAGGGGCCTTTTATTTGTCAGGATGATAAACTTTGTATGCAAAAGGTTACAAAGGAAGAAGCAAATTGGTGGTTTGACATTTAATCTAATTTAACACAAACATAATTACATGTACAAAAGTCTGAAATGGAAATATATTATAATTATGGTGCTGTTGTTTTGGATTGTGTTTCCAAGGGCTAAGAAAAAAAAAAAAAAAAAAAACAGAAGAATCCATTGACTTTAGGGAAGGGATATAATTGGGCATGGAGGTCAATAAAGGAGCAAAACTTTGAGACTTATTTACATGTGTGTCTTTTTACTATCCTATCTAGATTTAGAGTTTCTGATTCTTGCATTACAATTGGGTTAACACAGTAAACACGAAGAATCAAAACGCCTTGTTTTCCTCCTTCTGGGTTTGTTTCTTGTTTTTTTCTTTAATTGGATTCACTTGTTTTTCAAAAGGACCATACTTCACATAGATGGAGTTCGCTAGCCTTTGGCACCAACAATCTGTCACGTAGATTCCAGATCAACTATAGGAAATTTGTCATAGAAGTCATGGGAGAATTGCTGGTGAATGGTTGCCTCTTCTGTTGACATCTGTGCCTCTCCCTAATAAGGCTTTTGATTTGAAGATGAGAGATACTGGATTTCCTTAAATCAAATTTTCTTAGAGCCAGGAAACTCAGGAAAAAATAAAATTCTAAATTATAGATGCAATAATCTTATGACATAGGTGCATTAACTTCATTTTAGATTTAAAGAATTTCAAGTGCTTTAAATAGTTAATAGCTAGTAAATGGCAGAGCTGATTCTAGCCGTGGTGTATTGGATGTGAATAATCAGGTAAGGCAATTTGTTTATCTGATATCTATCATTCAGCCTTTATATCAATCATGTATAAATACACTATTATAACAAGTCAGCTGTATTACACATACACCATATAGTTTTTCATATTATATATATATTTATATTATATAGCATTATATAAAATAAAATCATATGGAAAACCAAGATCAACCTTAAAAATTGAGAACAACAAAAACGACATGAGCTGCAATTATTCAACATTAGCTGACTAGATTTGAAATGGAAGCAGTATAATTTCACCTTAAGGCTGTATGTTCCTGGACACTATTTTGACTGTAGCCAGCACGTGGTTTGGGGCTAAAGAGAGCAGAAAGTGTTATAGACTAGGGACAAATGCAAGGAATCAGTGAGAAGAGGGAGTGCTCTGAAAACCCAGCAGAGCAGCTCTCAGGAGCAGGAGCACACCTCCCTGGGCCTTCAGGTCCCAGCTTCCACAAAGAAGTGGCAGTCATGGCTGGAGGGACAAAGTGTGATTAATATCCTGGTTGACACCTTGACACCTTGTTAAGCTGAATCAACTCTAGTCAACTCAGGACTTCATTTGAAGATTGAATCACTTTCCTACTAAATTTATGTGTTCTCTAGGAACTGCTTGGCTTCCCAGCAATGATTCCACAGACAGTGTAGAAGTAGGAGCAAGTTCCACGAGGTGTACTTCATGGCCTCCTTGCTGCCTGGCACCACCCCAAAGTTGCTGATATGGGACAGAAATGACCTCTATGGAAAGTTGGCCTTGCCTACACACACATTCTTCCCTCCCATAATATCAACTAGTGAACCAGTGTGCAGCACCAGGAGTCAGCCTGGCTGGACTCAAAGCCCACCTCTGCCATTTAGAGGCTGTGTGACTTCGAGCAAGTTACATAAACACTGTCTTAGTTTCCTCATCTGTAAAATCATGGGGAAGGTAATAATAAATGTAAAAGTTGTCACAAAATTAAGTAACATGTGGTAAGCTTTAGAAGACTGTGACTAATGCATAAGCGCTCAAAATATGTCTGTGATTAATATGTGCAGGCTTTACAGAATATTCCCTCTAAAAGTTGCAATGTCCTACACATTGGTAGCATGAAGAATCTTATATTCTCTTAGTAAATTCCAGATGCCATTTTCCAAAATATACAAGAATCTTGGTAAAATCCGAATGTCATTTTCAAGTAAAATATTTGTTACTTTCTTCTTAAAACATTTATTATCTTTTGGAATTTGATAATGAACATAAGTAAAATAAATTGTTCTCTGTATTACCTAACCCAGTAGTAGTAGAAACGACTTAATAATTGTCATTATATAAGTTACATATACAAAATTTTGGTGCAAAACTTTTAAAAAGCCAACCTTTATATATATTACTTCTCATCATATCACCCAAATTTCAATCATAATACTTTCAAGTATTTTCCTACAATGTAGAAGAATAGTATTCAAAGAGTTTGTAATTTAATTGCATGGAAAAGGTATGTATGACTGAAAGTTAACTAATAAGACAAGACAACGGTTCAACAGATGTTAGATTTCAAGAGATATTTAGTGAGCATCTATCTGCAAGGCACAATTTATAGTAACTATGGAGACACAAAGCTGAGAAAATAAACAAGAGAATCTGTGCTCCAAGGACTCACAGTCTGGTGAAGTATACAGGCATATAAACAAATACTTCTAATTTCAAGAGAGACCCTGGCCAATGCTAAAACAAAAGCTATTGCAAAGTGCAATAGAAGCAATAGGAATAGTAAGAGTCTTGCTTCAGGACATGAGGAAGAGACGTGAAAGAGAGAGGAGTGTTTCAGAAAGAGGGAAGAATGTATACAAGAGCGCAGGAACAGGGATGTCCAGGGTAGGCGTGGCTTCTCCAATGGGAAGGGCATAAGGGAAAATGATGGCAAAGACACAGCCGTGGCATGGTGGCTCACGCCTGTAATCCCAGCACTTTGAGAGATTGAGGTGGCTGGATTATTTGAGGTCAGGAGTTCAAGATCAGCCTGGCCAACATGGTGAGACCCTGTCTGTACTAAAAATACAAAAATTAGCCAGGCGGGGTGGCATATGACTGTAATCCCAGCTACTTGCGAGGCCAAGGTGGGAGAACTGCTTGAACCTGGGAGGTGGAATTGTAGTGAGCAGAGATCATGCCACGGCACTCCAGCCGTGCAGACGGCTTTTATGTAACAAACTCAGGAGGGCTGATGTGATGCAAAATGAAGGAGGGAATCGTTGAAGGTGTTGAATCAGAACAGTGGCATAATCAGTTATGTTTGGGGGTGTATAACTCAAGCACAGCAGGCAGCAAAGAGGACAGAAAAAATATATGAGTCAGAAAATCTGAGTTTTGGCCTTAGTTCTTGCATTCTTTCTGTGACCCTGGCTTGAATCTCTCTAGGGCTCCAAATGGGATAATCATCCCTTCCCTACCTTTCTCCAAGGGCTCTAGTGAGAATGAATTAGTGATAAAGTCAGGTATGATGATTAGGGTCACCATGTGGTAGGTGAAGACAGCAGGCCGAGGAGCTCTTAGGACCATATTTACAAAGTAAATATGAGCAATGAGGACCCAAGCTGGGAAAAGCAAAATAACAGGTTGTCAAAGGATTATGCTACTTTTGTTTCCCCTGTTCTCAGATAATGTATTCATTCATTATGTTTTTTTAAATTTACCCAATAGTAGAGTTTTGTGGTGGAAGGTGTTAACCCCACCTAAAGAGTAACACTTTTGTAGAAATTTCCACCGCTTCCTGATATCTGACTAACAGCGACATGACAGCAGACACCACTTAAGTAGTTTTATGCTTAAATCTTTCCCCTGCAATTCCATTAGAAAGTTATTTTTATCCTATTAAAAATGAGAATGCATATGAATAAATCATATCATATAGCACAATACTGTGTTATTTGAATTTCTATCTTGAATATATGAAACATATATAGTCTTTAATGTATTCCATCTCTTATAGCACTTAAACTTTGGCCCGAATTTCTTTGGACTTCTTTTCTAACAATTGGTAATTGTCATCTTACTATTAGAATGCACAAAAGTCTTCCAGCACCTGTATTCTTTTCTCTCCCCCTTTACAATTTCTAAACCTTGCCATAGGCCTTTATTAATGGTTCTTCAGAGGGGAATCTGTCTCCAATGTCAGGCCCTGAGTCTCACATACAATGCCGGTCTGTGCTTCTTGAACACGCTAACAGGCAGACCCTTTCTTCCCAGTGGAATCTGTCAAAGAGACATACGTCTCTTAAGCATCATTAGGGAGCTATCTCTACCAGCTGAAGCTGCAGTTGTCTAGGTTTCTGTTTCTTTTATAGTGATCCTATTCTTATCCCAAGAGGCTAGATCTTTTCCTGTATCACTTGACTAATTGTACAACAATTCTACCAGCTCCAAGGTTATGCTGTCCATCTCAGGGCTTCTAGGATTCCCGTAAAGAACAACTGAGGACTTCTTCCTTTACATCTTGGGGTAAAATAAATACTCAGGACTTATTTCATCTAGAAAATACGCAAAAATAAAAGATTTTTCAGCCTTCTGACAATCTAAATTCAAGAAAGGTATTATAGCTTTTTAAATGTACAATTTCACAACATTGATAAGTGTCCTTGGTGGAGACCTATCGCTCATTTTCCATTCCCTGCACATTTCATTATTACAACGTAAATTGGCAGTTGATTATTACTACTTTATTACCTTGTATGATCTCCTGAAGTGTAGGAGACAGAAAGTCCACTATAAAAATACCCATGAAATTTGTATCCCACCCCTTGATGCCACTCATTGATTTGTCTTTCTTTTATCCAGCCCCATTTGGTTTCACCTTTCTGCACAGCAAACTCAATCACACATAAGGGTACAGGCCTGTGCACACACAGAGGCAAGTTCAAACTCTGGAATAGTACCCTTCCAGAGATTAAGAAAAATACTGTGAAGTCCCCTGTCTTCAGTCCCTTCCCTCTTCAAGTAAAAAAAAAAAAAAAAGAAAGAAAGAGAGAAATTAAACCAGGAGAGGTGAAGAGATTTTCTAAATTTTAGTCCTACAGCTTATATTATCTGTCTCTTTTTACTACACCATCCCTCAATTCTTAGATAAACGGAGGAAGAAGTATCTATGTACTTTGAATGCATTCTGAAGACACAAACTCCTGATCTAAGTAGACAGAGACTAGCCTGTTTATTTGATATACATGTATCTGGCCAATATACTATCTGTCAAAGCCTAATATAAATGCTATCTTATTACATAAACATTTACTATGGACATTTATTATACTGCAGGAATTTTGTTCATTGTTGGGGATACAATGATAAATAGGTCAAGATCTTTTCCTTATTAGAGCTCTCATTGTAGGGGGAGGAGATCCACACATTAAAATGATAACTCTATCATCCATCACGCAAAGTGAATCATCATGAAATATAAGTGCTTTAACAGTTATTGATGAAGTGTCCTGGGAATCCATAGGTCAGAATGATTAAGGGAGGTGTTAGTGAAACCATCACAGGGGAGGCAACAAAAATAATTGGTCTTTAAAGAATGGATAGCCTTTACCAGGTGGATAAGGGCATTTCGGGGAAGGGAAGCAGAATGAGCAAGGACTCAGAGATACAAAAGTATATGGTTATTTGGGAATAGATATTAGAGGAATACCTAAACACCAGTACACAGGGAAATAGGCAAACGAGTGATGAAGACTGCAATGTAGTTTAGATTCTAATGAACCTAGATTTCGTCTTGTAGCTGCAACCTTTCCCACTAGAAATGACCTTTTCTTTCGCTAATTCCCCTTCGCAGATTATACGTTATTTGCTATACTGCTGGTGTAAAATCATTTGTTTGTCTTATCTATTCTACAGAATATAAACACATAAAGAGAGAATCTACTGATTATTTTCTGTGTCATCATTATATTCAAACCAGGGCTATAAATATATAGACAGTAAAAAATTATGTATGTCAAATAAACGGTGTTTCTTGCTTCTGCATTATAGACATAATGCTCTTGATAACTTCATTAAAATGCATGTGACTTTAAGTGTTTCTTCTAATGAAAATAAGAAAGTTTCATCTAATTGCTTCAAGATGATGCTACCGTCGAAGACCTAAGAAGAATGGGAGCTATGTTTCAAAATGCGAACCTGGGGTTAGTGTTATCAAGCACACTGTCTTCCTACTGAATCTTCAAACAAACCTGAAGCATCCAGCAGTCATAAAAATTCATCTCACTGGCCAGGTGCGGTGGCTCACACCTGTAATCCCAGCACTTTGGGAGGCCGAGGGGGTGGATCATTTGAGGTCAGGAGTTCAAGACCAGCCTGGCCAATGTGGTGAAATCCCATCTTTACTAGAAATACAAAAATTAGCCAGGCGGTAGTGGCATGCGCCTGTAATCCCAGCTACTCGGGAGGCTGAGGTAGGAGAACCGCTTGAGCCTGGGAAGCAGAGGTTGAAGTGAGCTGAGATCGCGCCACTGCACTCCAGCCTGGGTGTCAGAATGAGACACTGTCTCAAAATAAATAAATAAATAAATAAAATAAATTCATCTGACTGAGCAAAAGGATTCTTTCTTGTTATACTTTAAAAGGTTTACTTAGAATAAGGTTAAATATAACCATAACTAAACCTAAGTGTGGCTTGGTGATACACAGGCAGAAATAGCACTAAATAAACAATAGAATAATATCACTGCTGACTTTTATGTCGTGCTGACAAAAGCAGCAGCTGACAATGAATGTTAGAACTGATGTGTCAGCAGAAGATGCTGAACGCACTAAATCCTAACGCATCACAGGTTAAGATGGCTTTATGCCAGAAGTATATTCTTCCCTTATAGGATTTTTTTTTTTATATTTCCAAATTTTATTTCACACAGGCCATCCCAGGAAATCAAGATCTTACTTGCCATGAAAGTGATGTGAAACACAGCCAAATTCAAAACAATAAGGGTCTCATCCTGAGGAATATCTGAACACCAGTAGACTGGGAAATCAAGGGGTAGAGAATGATGAAGTGACAGAAGACCCCGTACTGAAGGCCCTAGACTCGAGGAGGGAAATTTGGGGAGAGCCTTAGGAATGACTTCAAGGCCCTCAGTTTGCAGTTTATTTTCACAAGTCATCTTCAAGGCAGTCATTCTTGTCCCCATCTTACAAATGAGCCTTCAAGCCTCAGAAGAATTAAGTAACTTGCCCCAAATTACTCTTTAATAAGTGGCAGGCAGATGTACCTTCAACTCTTTGTCTATGAGCTTCAATCATCTTAATGATCATCTGTCAGAGCCTTCATTCCTCACCCACTTTCACCATGTTTTCTAGTTCTTGGTCAGTCCTTCTAATGGCAAAGAATAGAGAAAGCATTTGAGTTTCAATTAAAAGTTGTAATTTCTATCTCAACGTTTAAAGCCATGCTTTTAACTCAGTCATAACATTATGGTAATAAGAAATCGACATTGATTTCCTCATTTCTTTTTCTTGTCCTTACACATTTTCTCTTTCTTTCTTTTTCATAACTTCTTCATGACCAGATGTCCCAGAAGACTGTAAAAACAAGAATAATAAGAAGAACATTGGCAGATGGAACAAGGAGCAAAAAAAATTCCTTATCTTTATTCTTCATTAATATCCTTGTCTTTATTCTTAGTTAATATCTAAATTGTGCCAGTAACAAATAATGTTGGGGCACATTTCCCACAGAGAAGAGCTATGCTGGGTATGGTATTTTCTCTATAATAGACACTCTTCCTGGAACTGTCAGGTCAGCCACCATCAACTAGTTTTTTCATCTAAAGATCAGTGAACATCAATGTCTTACTTTACAGCTCCATAACCTGTTGCCCATCAAAACCTGTTGCCCATTCCTTTCTCAAAATGTTTCCTCTCTTGGCCTCCACCTATTTTTTGTTTGTTTGTTGGTTTGTTTTGCCTTCTCTACCTTTGGGGGCTTGTCTTCTGTGAAATCTCTAAATGTTGGAGTTGACATAACTGGGTCATTGACACTCCGTAAAATAGAAGATCTCACTTGACTCTGAGGGCTTGAATTATCATCATATAACACATTTCTAAATTTGTATTCCTAATTTGTATTAGACACAAAAATGCGACTTACCATTCTGTATTTCCTCATAGATGACTCACAAATGCACTAGTTTACCTAATGAATCTTAATGTTGGACTTTCGTCCCTAAATCTGCTTCATCTTCCTTGTTTCTTCAAGGAACAAGGAACAACGTCCTCGTTACATCAGTAAATGGCATCTTTCACCCCACTGCTCCTTACAGCAGTGTAAGAATCACATGAACTTCACTCCAGTCCACGTCTGATCAAGCACCAAGTCCCCAATTTACCAAGACTTAGATGCCAATCAGAGTTAGGGTTTTTTTTTCCACATTTAAAATATCTGGATGTAGACAAGGTTGGCATCAGATCAATGGCTTGACAATATCAGGACCAGCATCCCTCATTCTTGTTACCTTTTTTGCAAGCTGGTTTCCCTACTGTTGACATCATATACCTGTTACAAGCAAGAATAAGTGGAAAGACATCACTAACTTCTCTGTAGGTTTGATCAGGAAAACAAAATTTTTTCAGAATTTCCACAGTAGATTTCTGCCTATGTTCCCTGAGCTGGAACTTATTGCTCTCTCCTTCTTTCACAGCTGCAAGGGAGCCATGAATAGGCAGTGAAGAAGAATGCACAGTCAGCCAATCTAGAGCACAGGTGGATAAGCATCAGGGAGATGCCAGGTCTATACCAGATCTCTACAAGGAAAAAGCTTCATCTTCTTTTCCTTTTGGAAGGTCAGGTTTTATATACTGTCCAGCCATGCAGGGTGTCCTCCTTTTATTTGCCTTACAGACCTACTCTCTGCCCTTCTCACCCTGTTCTGTACCTTTGGAGTCTGACTACTGGGATTCGTGGAGGGTGCAGAAGGAAGCAGAGAGGAGCCTGCAGGATTCCTGACAGCAGTGAGCAGGAGAGATCTGGGTATTTACTTCCAGCTCCCTCCACAGTGGGCCTGAGCTAACAACCATTGCTTTTCTCTGCTGTTTCTGCCAGGCAGCCCTCTCCTACAGTTAAGCTTTCTTCAGGTGTTGGTAGCTGTTCTGTCTCCTTGCCCCTCAGGCCAAGAGGTGGTGACGACACACCGTGCCCTGTTTTTGGCTGATGGTGCAGTTTGGCACACCATATGCCTTTCCCTTAACAGTACCTATGTCTTTTATTTATTTATTTACTTTTATTTATTTATTTATTTATTTTTTATTTTTATTGTACTTTAAGTTTTAGGGTACATGTGCACAACATGCAGGTTTGTTACATATGTATACATGTACCATGTTTGTGTGCTGCACCCGTTAACTCTTCATTTAACATTAGGTATATCTCCTAATGCTATCCCTCCTCCCTCCCCCAACCCCACAAGAGGCCCCAGTGTGTGATGTTCCCTTTCCTGTGTCCATGTGTTCTCATGGTTCAGTTCCCACCTATGAGTGAGAACATGCGGTGTTTGGTTTTTTGTCCTTGCCATAGTTTGCTGAGAATGATGGTTTCCAGCTTCATCCATGTCCCTACAAAGGACATGAACTCATCCTTTCTTATGGCTGTATAGTATTCCATGGTGTATATGTGCCACATTTTCTTAATCCAGTCTATCATTGTTGGACATTTGGGTTGGTTCCAAGTCTTTGCTATTGTGAATAGTGCCACAATAAACATACATGTACATGTATCTTTATAGCAGCATGTTTTATAATCTTTTGGGTATATACCCAGTAATGGGATGGCTGGGTCAAATGGTATTTCTAGTTCTAGATCCCTGAGGAATCGCCACACTGACTTCCACAATGGTTGAACTAGTTTACAGTCCCACCAACAGTGTAAAAGTGTTCCTATTTCTCCACATCCTCTCCAGCACCTGTTGTTTCCTGACTATTTAATGATTGCCATTCTAACTGGTGTGAGATGGTATCTCATTGTGGTTTTGATTTGCATTGCTCTGATGGCCAGTGATGATGAGCATTTTTTCATGTGTCTTTTGGCTGCATAAATGTCTTCTTTTGAGAAGTGTCTGTTCGTATCCTTCGCCCACTTTTCGATGGGGTTGTTTGTTTCTTTCTTGTAAATTTGTTTGAGTTCATTGTAGATTCTGGATATTAGCCCTTTGTCAGATGAGTAGATTGCAAAAATTTTCTCCCATTCTCTCAGACCACAATCAAACTAGAACTCAGGATTAAGAAACTCACTCAAAACCGCTCAACTACATGGAAACTGAACAACCCGCTCCTGAATGACTACTGGGTACATAACGAAATGAAGGCAGAAATAAAGATGTTCTTTGAAACCAACAAGAACAAAGACACAACATACCAGAATCTCTGGGACACATTCAAAGCAGTGTGTAGAGGGAAATTTATAGCACTAAATGCCCACAAGAGAAAGCAGGAAAGATGTAAAATTGACAACCTAACATCACAATTAAAAGAACTAGAGAAGCAAGAGCAAACCCATTCAAAAGCTAGCAGAAGGCAAGAAATAACTAAGATCAGAGCAGAACTGAAGGAAATGGAGACACAAAAAACCCTTCAAAAAATTAATGAATCCAGGAGCTGGTTTTTTGAAAAGATCAACACAATTGATAGACCGCTAGCAAGACTAATAAAGAAGAAAAGAGAGAAGAATCAAATAGATGCAATAAAAAATGATAAAGGGGTTATCACCACCGATCCCACAGAAATACAAACTACCATCAGAGAATACTATAATCACCTCTACGCAAATCAACTAGAAAATCTAGAAGAAATGGATAAATTCCTCGACACATACAACCTCCCAAGACTAAACGAGGAAGAAGTTGAATCTCTGAATAGACCAATAACGGGCTCTGAAATTGAGGCAATAATTAATAGCTTACTAACCAAAAAAAGTCCAGGACCAGATGGATTCACAGCCAAATTCTACCAGAGGTACAAGGAGGGGCTGGTACCATTCCTTCTGAAACTATTCCAATCAATAGAAAAAGAGGGAATCCTCCCTAACTCATTTTGTGAGGCCAGCATTATACTGATACCAAAACCTGGCAGAGACACAACAAAAAAACACTGCCTATGTCTTTACAAACAGCCCCTTCTTTAAATCTCCTGCCATAATCCCTTTTGAGTGTGCCATCTTCTTCCTGCCAAGGTAATCAATACTATAGCATATTATTATTCATATTATTAAGGATAACTCCACATCCCATATAGAATGGCATAAGAAATCTTGGTATATGCAAGTGTGGGAAAGGGAATCTAGGAAAGGGAGTCATCCCCGCTGTAATGAGGTGGGTGCAGCAAGGGTATGAACCCAACGAAATGCCTTTGAAGTGCCCCTTCCTCCTGTGAAACTCTTCAATCACTGAATTGGCAGACAACACTTCCTAATAGTAATTGTTCTTTAATTTAAAAACTGCAACTATCAGTTTTTCTGACTCATCAACCCAGGACCAGAGATAAATTTGGCTAATAACAGATAAAATAGGTGTACACTTCCTACACTAAACAGGCATGGCCACTCTGTTGACCTGGCATTTCTTTGCAGCAGGCACATTTTCTTAAAATATCAGGTCAGCCACCACGAGCTTGTTTTTCCTTCTAAAGGTCAGTGACCAACAATTTACTTTACATCTTCATGGCACAAAAACTTGTCTCCCATTCCTTTCTCAAAATGTTTCCTCTCCTGGTCTTCATCTGGCTCTTTGCTATTTCTGAATTTGAGGGCTTCTTTTCTTCTGTGAAATCTCTAGATGTTGGAGTTATCATTACTTAGTCATTGACACTTTTCTTTAAATAAAAGGGAGGATGTCATCTTACTCCCTCAATCCTTTGTGGATGGCAGTGGAAGGAAAGCAAGAAATTTAAGATGGTGAGTGTCACCGCAAGATGCAGCCAGGGACTGGCAGAAGCTCATCACTCCTGCAGCCTGCTATTTCTTTCTGAGGACCAAGTAGACTCCTTGAATGTGTGTGCACAGAGGGAAGAACTCTCCTTCCTGCTCCTCTGGAGTGATACGGTGTTCCTTGAAGCACAGGCTTTTCAAAATTTCCTGGTCATTATGACATCTATTTCTACTCCTCTCTACCCTGCTTCTCCCAGTAGGTTTGTCTCCAACGTGGTTTCTTTCTTTTTCATATCTCTTAGCAGTCTTGTTGGGGCAAAAGAAGTGAGGGATGATTCAGCTCCAGATCTGAATGTGCTGGAAACATGGGAGATTAGGGATATTGATCCATTTGCACAGCACTGATTTTTGTCTTCACAGACTACTACTGCTAGATATTAATTGTATCTAGATTTTCTCTTTTCTTTTTTTTCCTACACTTTGTATACTATTATTAACAACTGCATTTAATAGTAAAAAATAACAAGTAAAATTTGGAATTTGAATGCCTCATCCTGTGGCTGCTATGCCACCAGCTCCCATCTGTTCCTCATATGCTCCCCTTGCTCTGGCCAAAGTTTTAGATTTTAATGCAAAAATATCTGTGTCTTTGTGATTATCCTAGGTGTAATGGTATATAGGTTTGTTTGTTGGGGAGAAGAATAAAACAACTCCTTGAAAATAATATAAATGCTGTAATGAGAATTTTTAAAATGTAATTAGTATAAAACATTTTCATAGGTTTCTCAGCTAACGAATAAATAAATTATATTTCCTTAAGGCATTTCTTGGTATGCTGATGAAAATTTCAGGGTACAGCCTTGACAGTCACAATAATGAAATACATGAGACCAATTATCCTGCTACACTCTTGCAGTATCTTAGATTTAGTTTAAATGACTCATAGCCAGAAAAGTAGAAAATTCAATGCATTGATATGAACAAGTACAGTTTTTACAAAGGAAAAGGATTTTATTAAGAAGGTTTGAGTATTATTTATGAATAAAGCAGGGTTATCTTTCCTTGATTGAGTCCCATGATCAGAGAACAGAGGATGTGACTTTTTATTTTCTATTTCTTGTGATTTATTTGCCATCAGATATGGCAGATCAAGGAATATTACAACTTTTAGGGGCTGGAAGAAATGAACAAGTATACTTAACCAACTCTCTCCCTGTACAATAAGGAAAGGGAAGAACAGGGAGGTCAATTGCTTGACTTGGGTCATGCACTTTTGAACACTGACACCAAAAGCTAGAACAGCTTTGCTCAAAGTCCAGTCCACAGTTTATTTATGTCAGACATGCTTTGAGAACTTAATAAAATACAAATACAAATTCCCGGGGTCCACTATCACTATAAAATGCAGAAACGTTTATAAGAATTTTGAGGATAGCATCCAGAAATGTGCATTTTTTTTTTTTTGAGATGGAGTATCGCTCTGTTGCCCAGGCTGGAGTTCAGTGGTGCTATTTCGGCTCACTGCAACCTCCACCTCCCAGGTTCAAGTGATTCTCCTACCTCAGCCTCCTGAGTAGCTGGGATTACAGGTGCCCACCACCATGCCCAGCTAATTTCTGTATTTTTAGCAGAGATGGGGTTTCACGGTGTTGGCCAGGCTGGTCTCAAACTCCTGACCTTGTGATCCACTCGCCTGGGCCTCCCAAAGTGCTGGGATTACAAGCTTGAGCCACCGCACCCGGCCCAGAAATTTGCATTTTTAAAAAGTGTTGCTTAGGGTAAGTCTTGCCCACATTGAAATTTCAGAACCTCTTTCTGTAGCCTGGTGTTCCCCCCTCCATCTATGCTTCCCATGAGCCTAGGGACTGGGTTGGGGTGCAAAGAAGATAATCATGGAGTTAGATGGTAAAAAGCGACAAAGGGACAAAAGCCATGGAATAAACAAGGAACATCAACCTCCAGGGTCCATATTACTTGAATATTTGGGAGAAATTTTATTTTATATGAAAGCATACATTGCACATAAAGAGTTGGTAAAAGAAATATCTGCATAAACTTTTAAAATTAAACCAGGACTTTCAAGAAATTTGGAGTTGAATTGTAAAATGTCAGCTTCCAGCCAGAGCATAGTGTTCCACTGCCTCTGCCTTACGGGTGTTTTGGTGTCATTTCTACCTCAACTTTCTCAATTAGAAATTCCTCATTGAGTCACTGTCATAACACCCATGACCTCTGCTGAGTTCTTCTTGCATTGTAATGGACTTAATGTTTTTTCTTTAAAGTAATATAAATAGCTTACTCTTTTTACATAAGCTGACCTTCAATATGGTTTTATTTTTATTTTTTGAGATAGAATCTCACTCTCTCCCCCAGGCTGTAGGGCAATGGTATGATCATAGCTCACTGTAGCCTTGAACTCCTGGGCTCAAGTGATTCTCCCATCTTAGTCTCCCATGTAGCAGGTACTACAGACACAAGCAACCATGTCTGGCTAATTTTTAAATTTCTTTTTATAGAGACAGGGTCTCACTAGGTTGTTAAATCTGGTCTCAAACTCCTGGGCTCAAGGGATCCTCCCACCTTGGCCTCCCAATGTGCTAGCATTGCAGGCATGAGCCACCATAATTGGCCCCCTAAATAATTTTTTTAATGTGTATACTCCAACATCAATTAATTTACACCAATCTTCTGAGTGTCATATGATTCAATTTAATTCTGACACTATGCAAATTTAGCACAGACCATGCAGGTGAAGGGGCTCTGTCTCACAAAATCACCCCCATTTCAGACGCCAGCCACAAGTCCTGGGTGACCCCAAGCCACTTGCACTTCCTACCCAGCTGACTACAATTTAGGGGCTTCCCACAACCCCCACCCTCTCCGCCAGATTTGATAATTTGCTGGGATGATTCACAGAACTCAAGAAACTAATACACTTACAATTGTAGTTTTATTATAAAGGATACAATATAGGAAGGAGACATATAGGGCAAGATTTTGAGAGGAATGCAAGAGCTTCTGTCCCAGTAGAGCCAGCATATGGTAGATCAAAACGTGCACCAATCAGAAAGCCCCCAAGCCTCACTGAGATTTTAATCAAGATTTCATGACTTAGGCATGATTGATAAATCACTGACCATGTGATTGAACTCAATCTCTAGCTCCTCTCCCTTCCGCAGGTAGAGTGGGGTAGGGTCTGAAAATTCCAACCTTGTAATCATATGATTGGTTTCTCTGGCAACCAGTCCCCATTTTCAAGCTATCTAGGACCCTCCGATCAGCATAAACTCGGGTATGGTTGAGAGGAGTTTGTTATGAATAATGAAAGATGTTTCTGTTACTCAGGAAATTCCAAGAGATTCTAAGCTTTGTACCAGGAACCAAGGACAAAGATAGATTGATAGATGATAGATAGATAGATAGATAGATAGATAGATAGATAGATAATAGAGATATATAAAATTATACCATAATGTGATAATTATAAGGTTTTGCAAAAGTGCTGTTAAGTATGAAAATGTTAACAATGTCAATGTGCCTCTGTCTGTGTTCTTTTGGCTCCAATAATGGTAGATATATCCATCTCACATGGACATATCCTGCTTTGTTTCACTGCCACTATAAGGTTCCTAAATACCTAAAAGGGAAATTTGTAGTTTGATGCATTTGTTTTGGCTTTAAGGTATTACTACCTAAACTTCTATGCCTAAGTAGTAGTATCAGGCCCATCCTCAATTTGAATTTTGATTATTACATCTTTAGCTAAATAACCCACTGTTATTTTTATACATTAAGATATGAATACTTTTTGAAGGAGGATTGTAAATAATCACTAAAATTTACACTTACATGTCTAAAATGAAATGTCCAGCACAACTGCTAGACTGTGAGATATTTGAGAACAAGAGCCATATCTTATCCTTATACCTCCAAGGAATTAATGGAGTGCCTGGCACATATTGGATGCATAATTACTATTTTTCTTTTTCTTTTTTTTTTTTGAGATGGAGTCTTGCTCTGTCGCCCAGGCTGGAGTGCAGTGGCGCTATCTCAGCTCACTGCAAGCTCTGCCTCCCGGGTTCACGCCATTCTCCTGCCTCAGCCTCCTGAGTAGCTGGGACTACAAGCAGCCGCCACCATGCCTGGCTAATTTTTTGTATTTTTTAGTAGAGACGGGGTTTCACCATGTTAGCCAGGATGGTCTCGATCTCCTGACCTCGTGATTCGCCCGCCTCGGCTTCCCAAAGTGCTGTGATTACAGGCGTAAGCCACTGCACACAGCCCATAATTACTATTTTTCTAAAAATATGTATCAGTCTATTAAATTGGAAACCTAATATAAACAATTATTTAGCCTTGGTACCCAAATATGTAGCCAAATTCAAGCTGTCAAAACAAAACAATAATTGGTCCTCACACCTATAACATTTAGCTCTTTAAAGGTTAATTGAAGTAAACTGAAGTAACTAAGTGTTGCACTTTAGATTGTAAATAATAATAATTAATATTTTACACCCACATTTGACATCAAATTAACAGTTGTTTTGACATTCTAAATGATAATCACATTTTCCAATCAACCATGCAGTAACCTAAACTGCTAATAGTGACCTGAAATATCAAATAATTTTTCTCTACCCTAGATGTATTTGTTATATGGTATTATCTTGTTTTGAGTACATAAACCTATGGACCACAAAGTGAAATATTTTCCAACAAATTTGCAACCACCTTGTTGATTATGCAAAGAATGCCCATGTTTCAACTTAACCTTTTGATTTTTCTGTTTGATTTTTCTCTTCTATAATTATTTGGAAAGAGAAATGTAACATAAGCGAATGTCTTTTCTTATTAAATAGTCTCAAAATATAACTTAAATTGATTTAGTGTTTGGGATAAAAATGTGAATGAAATTAGCGAGCAGTACAATATTAAATGGGCATATTATCTAGGTTTTTTTAAGCTTGAATAGAAGGTAATACACAAGCAAAAGCATATAATTAACCTAAAATAATAAAAACAGTAAAAATGACATTGATTATACTTTTAGTTACCATTTATTGAATGGTTACTATGTGTTTGGTAATTGCTTAAGTACTATATGTGCATTATCTCATTCAGACCACCAAAATTCATAAATTAGGTACTAGTTGACCCCTATTTTGTAGTCTTAAAGAACCTAAATAGCGGATCCAAATTTACTCAGTATCTAAATAGTACTATTGGAAATATTAAATGGAATTTACTATTTAGGTTATTTAGGTCAAATGACCTCACAGAGAAGAACAGGCCTGCAGGACAGAATGAAGAGTATTTAAAATGGTAATTATGTAGATAAACCTAAATGAACATTGATAATATAACATAATAGGATATCATAAGCTTTAATATACAAAGAATTAAAATGCACAGCAATAATTCTAAATATGGAACTGAGATAAATGGAGTTAAAATGTTTTAAGAGCCTTGCATTGTCCAAGAAAATGAACAAGTATAAATTTATACAAAGCTTTAAAAATTAAGCACAAATGTTATAGTATTAAATAATAAAAAATAATAAAAATAAATCATATGACTGAAAAAGTAATTGAATGGTAAGACTGAAAAATAAAAATTGCCCTATTAAAGAAAAGCATATGCAACAAAAATAAAATGAATAGTGAGAGTTAAATTTAAAGACATGTATATTAGTAATTATATTAAATCTAAACTATTTTCTCTAATTATTAGAAAAAGCTTGTTAAAGTAAATTTTTTTAAAAAACTATATGTTGTTTACAAGAAACACACCTTAAATATAAGGATACATAAAGAATAAAATTGAAAAAATGGAGAAGGATACATTATGCAATACTAATCAGTCAGAAAAATGGCAGAGTAAGAGCTATCTGGCTTCACTCACCCCCACATAAAACCAATTAACAACCATCCAGTGGGAGATTATTATTCAGAATATACCAGAATGCAAAACTGAGGTTGTGACAATTCCTTAGGCTGCAGACCAGAGGAAAGACAGCAAGCAGACAGTAAGGTAAATTGTTCTTCTTAACCAAGATACCCCTCCTCCAAGCTTGCAAGCCACCACATGTAGAAAATTCCCTTGGATTCCATTTTTACACTGAAAAAATTGAGTTGGAGATGGACCTCCAGCTTCTCTATCCTCCTGGAAGACTTGTTTCTGGCTCAGCACACAGGCAGAAGCGTTACAAACGCCCGCAAAGCTAGAACACTTGAGGTCAGCTAGAGGCAAAGAGCAGAGATGGGAGTAGAAGTGGGCACCCCTTGGATCTCAAAGCCTGCTCTTCATGACAGCTAGAGGAGACATCAACTCAGAGAGGCTGTTCAGCAGCACCACTCTACAGGAAGTATGGTCCACAAGTCCTTTGAACATAAATCCCTTGTTGGCTTTCCCACAAAGTCCGGGTACCCCTTTAGTTTTCTGCAGGCCCATCTGAGTTGGGTGCCACATCAACCTTGAATCCCTCACAAGATTAGCAGTGAACCTGAGCTTAAGGCATCATCTAGTACTGAAAAGGAGAGAGTGATCTCAGACTAAGGCAACACAATAGTCAATCTGATCTCAGACTAAGGCGACACAGTAGTCAATCTACACAAGATTTCTAGACAGAGACACTAGAAAAAGATCTACGTAAACAAATACAGACAGTAAATACTGAAATAAATACTCCTTTCTTCAATGTGTAGACATCAACATATGTTCATAAGAATGAAGAGCAATCAGGGAACTATGACCTCACAAAATAGATGAAACAAATTGCCAGTGATTGACCCTGAAGAGATGGAGATGCGTGAGGTCTTAGACCAAGAATTCAAAATGTCTTTTTTAAGGAAACTCAGCAAATACCAATAGAACATAGAAAAACAATCTAGAAATTCATCAGAGAAATTTAACAGAGATTAAAATAATTATTAAAATAAAACAGAAATCCTGAAGC
Organism: Pan troglodytes; assembly: GCF_028858775.2. Lineage (NCBI taxonomy): Eukaryota > Metazoa > Chordata > Mammalia > Primates > Hominidae > Pan > Pan troglodytes. The sequence continues at coordinate 33,542,965 of NC_072412.2, forward strand.
TAAAAAATACAAGGAAGGAAGTGAAAACTGCAATAAACTTAACAGTAGAATTGATCAAGGAGAAGTAAGAATTAGTAAGCTTAGAGAGAAAATATTTGAAAACACACAGTCAGAAGAGGAAAAAATAATGAAAAGGAATGACAAAAATTATATGGGATCTATGCAGTGGCATCAAAACAGCAAATGTATGCCATTAACATTTCAGAGGGAGTAAGGAATGATAAAAGGGTAGAAAGCTTATTCAAGGAAATAATAGCGTAAAACTTTCCAAACTTGGAGAAAGTTATAAATATCCAGCTACAGAAAGATCGAAGACCACCAATTGGGCTTAAATAAGACTTTTCCAAATACATTATAATCAAATCCTCAAAGATCAAAGACAAAGAGATTATCCTGAAAGCAGCAAGGGGGAAAAAAGCAAATGACATATAAGGGAGTTCCAATACACCTGGCAGCAGACTTTGCAGCAGAGAAGGACTTCACAGTCCTGGAGAGAAAGGGATTATATTTTTCAATGTGTTCAAGGAAGAAAAACAAATAAACAAACAAAAAACAGCCAACAAGAATATTATAACCAGCACAATCATCCTCAGACATGAAGGAAAAATAAAAACTCCCAGACACAAAGTTGAGAGAATTCATCACCAACAGAGTCGTATTACAACAAATGATAAAGGATGTTCTTCAAACTAAAAGAAAAGAATGCTAATATGTAACACAAAAACAGCTGAAGGTATAAAACTCACTGGTGAAAATAAGAATATAGATGAATTCAGAATACTGTAGTACAGGAATAGCACATAAACTATTTTTATATATACTATGAAGTATGAAGATTAAAAGATAAACTTATTAAAAATAATAACAATAATAAATTTAAAAACTATAACATGCATAAACTAAAAGTGAAGAGATGGAAAAAATATTCCATGCAAATGGAAGCCAGAAATAAGCAGGAGTACCTATACTTGTATCAGATAAAATAGTCTTCTAGTCAAACACTGTAAAACGACAAAGGGAAGGCCATTATATAATGATAATAGAGGAAGACTGTAAAACAAATATAAATACACATGAACCCAATAGTGAAAAACCTGAAGATATAAAGTAAGTATTAATAGACTCTAAATGGCACAACACACTACAATACAATAATAGTAGGGGACTTCAGCAAATCATCTCAGTAATGGACAAATCAGACAGAAAATCAACAAAGAAGCAGCAGTTAAAATTGCACTCAAGACAAAATGAACCTAACAGAAATTTATAGAACATTTCTCCTAACAGCTGCAGAACACTCATTTTTCTCAACACCACATGGAATATTCTCCAGGATAAATCATATGTTAGGCCAAAAAAAATTCTTAAAAATTTTTTAAAATTGAAATTATTTGTTTTCAGACCATAATGAATATCAATAATAGGAAGCACTTTGGAAATTGTACAAATAAATTAAAATTAAACCACATGCTCCTGAACAACTAAGTTAATGAAAAAATCAAAAAGAAAATTTAAAAACTTTCTGAAGACATATGAAAATGGGAACATAACGTATGAAAACCTATGGTATATAGCAAAAAGAGTCCTAACAGAGACCTCTGTATCTATAAACACTGTCAAAAAAAGGTAGAAAGATCTCAAATAAGCAACTTTACACAACAAACAAAAAACAAGAACAAACTAAACCCCAAATTATTTGAAAAGGTAATAAAATCAGAGCAGAAATAAATAGAGAGATAAAAATACAAGAGATCAATGAAATAAAGAGTTTTTTTTTTTAAAAAACCCACAAGCCTTTAGCTAGACTAGCTAGAGAGAGAAAGAGAACTCAAACAAAACCAGAAATGAAAAAGAAATGTTACAATTCATACCATAGAAATATAAAAGATTATAAAAGACTATTACAAACAACTATATGCCAATAATTTAGAAAACCTAGAAGATAATAGATAAATTTCTGGACACATACAACCTACCACAATTGAATCATGAAGAAATAGAAAACTTGAACAGGCCAATAATTTTTAATGAGAAAGCCTCTTTACGAAAGAAAAGCCCAGAACCTGATGGCTTCACTCCTGAATCCTGTCAAACTTTTTTTTGTTTTTTTTTGTTGTTGTTGTTGTTGTTTTTTTAGGTGGAAGGATCACTTGAGCCTGGGAGGCAGAGGTTGCAGTAAGCCAAGACTGAGCCACTGCGCTCCAGCCTGGGCAACGGAGCCAGACCCTGTCTTAAAAAAAAAAAAGAAAAGAAATGTAAAGTTTTCTGTAGTTAGCCTGCATTAATGTCATACAGAAAAACAAAACTTTATTATTTAATTTATTGATGTTTTGTTCATCAATAAATTTATGCAACAGATATTTATGCAAATCATCTTTAAAATATTAACACAATTATGCAAATCATCTTAAAAATAAAATAATGTAGTTTCTTTTTTTAATTTTATTATTATTATACTTTAAGTTTTAGGGTACATGTGCACAACATGCAGGTTTGTTACATATGTATACATGTGCCATGTTGGTGTGCTGCACCCATTAACTAGTCATTTAGCATTAGGTATATCTCCTAATGCTATCCCTCCCCCCTCCCCCCATCCCATAACAGTACCCAGTGTGTGATGTTCCCCTTCCTGTATCCATGTGTTCTCATTGTTCAATTCCCACCTATGAGTGAGAACATGTGGTGTTTGGTTTTTTGTCCTTGTGATAGTTTGCTGAGAATGATGGTTTCCAGCTTCATCCATGTCCCTACAAAGGACATGAACTCGTCATTTTTTATGGCTGCATAGTATTCCATGGTGTATATGTGCCACATTTTCTTAATCCAGTCTATCATTGTTGGACATTTGTGTTGGTTCCAAGTCTTTGCTATTGTGAATAGTGCCGCAATAAACATACGTGTGCATGTGTCTTTATAGCAGCATGATTTATAATCCTTTGGGTATATACCCAGTAATGGGATGGCTGGGTCAAATAGTATTTCTAGTTCTAGATCCCTGAGGAATCTCCGTCAAACTTTTAAAGAACTAACATCAATTCTCCTCAAATCATTCTACAAAATTGAAAGGGAAGGAATTTCTACCCAATTCATTCTTTGAGGTCAGCATTACTCTGATACCCAAACTAAACAAGGACACACAAAAAAGAAAACCACAGGCCAATATCTCTGATAAACATAGATGTAAAAATCTTCAACAAAATAATAGCAAATCAAATTCAACAGTACATTAAAAAAATCATTTACCATGATCAAGTGAGTTTTGTCCCAAGGATGCAAGGATGGTTCAGCATAGGCAAATCAATAAACGTAACACATCACATTAACAGAACCAAGAACAAAAACCACATGACTATTTCAATATATGCAGAAAAAGCTTTTGATATAATGTAACATCGCTTCTTGATAAAAACTCTCAACAAATTAGTCATAGAAAGAGCATAACTTAACATAATAAAGACCATTGATGATAAACCCACAGCTAACATGGGGAAAAGTTGAAAGCTTTTCCTCTAAAATCTGCAACAAGGCAAGGATGCCCAGTTCTACCACTTTTTACCGCTTCTATTCAAAATATTACTAGAAGTCCTAGCCAGAACAATTAGGAAAAAAAAAAAAACAGAACTAAAGGGCATCCAGATTAGGAGGAAGTTGAACTGTCCCTGTTTCTTTGTTGTTTTCTATATATAAGATCATGATAAGATAGCATGATCTTGTATACGGAAAACCCTAAAGACTTCAAACACATGAAAAGAATTAGAACAAATTCAGTAAACCCACAGGATAGAAAATCAACATACAAAAATTAGCGGAACTTCTATACACTAATGGCAAGCTATTGGAAAAAGAAATTTTAAAAAATCAATTTACCATAGCTACAAAACCAAAATATCTAGAAATATATTTAATTAAGAAAGTGAAATATCTCTGCAATGAAAATTATAAAATATTGATGGAAGAAATTGAAGAGGACACAAATAAATTGCAAGATATCCCATGTTCATTGATTGGAAGAATTAATGTTGTTAAAATGCCCATACTCCCAAAGCTATCTATAGATGCAATGCAATCTCCTTCAAAATACCAATGACATTCTTCATAGAAGTGGAAAAAAATTCTGAAATTGATATGAAATTAGAAAAACTGGAATAGCCAAAGCAATCTTTAGCAAAAAGTACAAATCTGGAGGCATCACACTAAGCTGAAAATATACTATGAAGCTATAATAATTAAATAGCATGCTACTGGCCAAAAAACAGACACACTGACCAATGTAATAGAATAGAGAATTCAAAAATAAATCCATACATGTACAGCCAACAGATTTTCCATAGAGGCACCAGAAATACACAATGGGGAAAGGACAGTATCTTCAATAAATAGAGCTGAGTAAAACTGATACAGAAGTATGAAACTGGACCTTTGTCTCTCACCACTTAAAAAAAAACTCAAAATAAACTGAAGATTTAAATGTGAGACCCAAAACTATGAAACTATAAAAGAACTCAAACAAGTCAATAACAACAACAACAAAATCAAACAAACAACATGATTTAGAAACGAATGAAAGATCTGAGTAGCCATTTCTCAAAATAAAGTATGCAAATGGGCAACTGGTATATGAAAAACTGTTCAACATTGCTAATCATTAGGAAATGAAAATAAAAACCACAATGTATACATAGCACCTCACCCCAGCTAGAATGGCAATTATCAGAAACAAAAAAATAACAAATAATGGCAAGGAGGTTGAGAAAAGAGAATTTTTACAGACTGTTGGTTGGAATGTAAATTAGCACAACCCCTATGGTAAACACAATCCCCCTACTGGGCATGTATCCAAAGGAAATGAAATTAGTATGTTGAAGAGATATCTGCACTCCTATCTTCATTGCAGCATTATTCACAATAGCCAAGATTTGGAATCAACTTAAGTGTCCATCAACAGATGAATGGATTAAAAGGTGCAGCATCTATGCACAACGAAATACTATTCAGCCATAAAAAGAACAAAATCCTGTTATTTTTTATATATAGAAGAATCCAGAGGAAATTAAGTGAAATAGGCTAGGCACAGAAGGCTAAATAACTGATTTCACTTATATGAGGGAGCTACAAAACTTGATCTCATAGACCTAGAGTTTAGAACAGTGGCTACTAGAGGCTGAGGAAGGCAGCGGGGAAGGGAAGAAGGGAGAGAGTAGTCAAAGAATGCTGTGTTACAGATAGATGGAATAAGTTCCAGTGGCTGTTGCACAGTAGAGTGAAACGGTTAATATATTGCACAATTCAAAATAGCTGGAACTGATTTGGAATGGCCTCACACAAAGAAATAATAAATGTTTGAGATAATGGATATACTATACCTTGACTTGATTATTACATAATTTATACATATATCAAAACGTCACACTACACCCCATAAATATGTACAATTATTTGTCAATTAAAAATAAAATAGTTAAAAATTAGCTAAAAGAATGCTATTAACTGATACTTTACCTTTCAGTTAATAAGCTGTACCTGAAATAAAGCCAAATTTGATAATAATAACAGAGAAAATTACAATAATTTGAAATGTATATGCCATTAATAACATAATACAAAAATATTAAATAAATATTGGCAGTATCTGGAGGGAAAAGGACATACTCAAAATTATAGTGGACAGTCTTAACATTGCCCACAGCAACTTAAAGAACAAAAAAAATTCCTAAGGATAGAGAAGATTTGAACACATTTATCAAATCTAATCTCATTAATTCATTTTGCATTCATCACCTGTAGAACGTATACTATTTTTAAAGTGTACATAGAATATTTACCAAAATAAACCATTAGCTAGGCCATAAGGCAAGTTTCAATAAATTCTATAAATTACAATTATACCAAGAATGCTGTCTAAACCCACTGGAATTAAGCTGAGAATGCTCTCTAAACCCAGAGGAATTAAGCCAATTTTAAAAGCGAGAAATGAAAAACTAGCAAATAAAAAAAAAAAACAATTCACTTCTGAATGACCCATTCAGATCCAAAGACAAAATCATAAAGGAGATTAAAAATATTTAATCTAAATAATACTAAAAACATCACAGATCAAAATTTGTGTGATGCATCTGAAGTTGTATATCTTTAAATATATCTAGGAGAAAATAAGACAAGATGAAAATTAATGATCTAAGTATCTACCACAAAAATTGAGAAAAAATGGCAAAATAAATTTTAAAATAAAGTTGAAGAATCAAAATAAGGATAAATGAATAAGGATAAGCATTAACAAAATAGTGACAAAATACAATAGAAAAAATAAATACAATCAAAAGCAAATTCTTTGATAAAACTAATCAAACAGGTAAACCTCTAGCAAGACTGATTAGGAAAAGAAGGCATAATTTATCAGTAATATGAGTGAAAAAGAGGGTATCATTAGAGATACTACATTCATTGAAAAAACAATAAAAGTATGCTATACATAATTTTACATCAGTAAATCTGAAATTTTAGATGAAGTGAGCAAATTAATTAAAAATACAATTAAAAACTGAACCAACAAAACGAGAGAAAATTTGAACGGTCCCATACTTGTCAAATAAATTGGACATTTAATTTAAAACCCTCACCTCTCCCCGCCCAGAAAAAAAAAAATTTCAACTCTAGGCTTATGTAGCTTCACTGATGATTTTTTCCAAATAGCTAAAGAAGAAATGATACCAATATAACACAAATTCTTCCAAATAATAGAAAAAAAGAAAATATTTTTCAACCTAGTTTGTACGGCAGCATAACCTCAATACCAAATCTGACAAAAGAAAGAAAATGTTGACAAATATTATACAAAAACACTGAATGAACTAATAACCAAATTCAATGACATACCAAAGACAATAAATCATGATCAAGTAAGTTTTATTCCAGGAATATACAGTTGGTTTAACATTAAAAAATCAATCTATATAATTTATCACATTATTAGACTAAAGGAGAAAACATGATCATCTTAACAAATGGAGATAAAGCATTAGTTAAAATTCAGTCCCTTCTTTTTTTTTTTTTTTTTTTTTTTTTTTTTATTTCAGACAGAGTTTCGCTCTTGTTGCCCAGGCTGGAGTGCAGTGGCGCCATCTCGGCTCACCGCAACCTCCACCTCCCAGGTTCAAGTGATTCTCCTGCCTCGGCCTCCCAAGTGGCTGGGATTACAGGCATGCGAAACCACACCCGGCTAATTTTGTATTTTTAGTAGAGACGGGGTTTCTCAATGTTGGTCAGGCTGCTCTCAAACTCCCGATTTCAGATGGTCCGACCGCCTCGGCCTCCCAAAGTGCTGGGATTACAGGCATGAGCCACCGAGCCCGACCAAAATTAAGTCCCTTCTTTAATATAAGATCTCTGGCTTCTCTGATGTCTGTTTCAGTAAAATAATAATAATAACAACAATATTTCTCACCAAAGTGGAAACAGTGGGAAGTTTCCTAATCTGATCAATGATATCTTAAAAACCCCCTACATGTAACTGGAATTTAAGGATCACATATTTACTGCTTCCTCCGTGAAGTTTGCAACAAAATAAACATATCAATATTTTACTTGAGTGCTTAGGCAGTCTAATAAGGTAAGGAAAATAAATCAACATTGTAGATATTTGAAAGGAGAACAAAAAAAGATCAGTATTTTTTTATAACATAATTCTGTATGTAAAAATATCCAAAAGGCTCAACAAATAAATTACTATATTGATGCAAAAGTAATTGCAGTTTTGCAATTAAAAGCAATTACTTTTGCACCAATATAAATATAGGAAATAATAAGCAAATTAATAAAGCATCAGAATACAACATCAATTATGAAATCAACTATGTCTATATGAAAGTCATTGTGCATTGGGGACAATGACCAACAAATAGAAGAATGGAATGGAGAAAGATCCATATATATAGTCCTATAATACATAACAAAGGTGCCACTGCAATTCAGTGAAGGAAGGTTGACCTTTTCAATAAATGGTGCTGGGTTGACTGGATATACATATGAATCATAACCTCTGCCTCACACTATAAGCAAAAATTAATTTGAGATGAATCACAGACCTAAATACATGAAGTAAAATAGGAAAACTTACAGAAGGAAATGAGAGAACATATTCAAGAGTTTGGGGTAGGCGTAAGTTTTTGAAACAGAAAGCATAAAGCACTAACAATAAAGAGAAGACTTATAGGGTAGACTTCATTAAAATTAAGAACTTTGCTTCATCAAGAGAAAACATTAAAATAGTAGAAAGGCAAGTCACAGAATGTGATAAATTATTTACATTACATATATGTAACAAATGACTCACCTCCAGAATATATAAAGATCTCCAAAAAAAGAATAAACCAAACTTTTGAAATGAGCAAGAGAATTGATCAGATGCATGAAAAAATATGTCCAAATTATATATACATGTGTGTGTATACACACACACACACACACACACACACACATGTTATACATTTATATTTGGACATCTTATTTTTCTGGAGAGAGAGATAGATAGATAGATAGTTAAATAGATACAGTATCATTCAACCTCAGTAGCCATCAGGGAAATGCAGTTAAAATCACAATGAAATACCAACATACATCACCAGAAAGGCTAAAATCGAAAAGATTTATAATACCATACTTTGAGAAGAATGTAGAGCAACAGGCACTTTCATACATTGCTTTTGGGAGTGTGTATAGATAGATACTTTGGGAACACTTTGGCAATATCTACTGACACAGCACATTAATATTCCCCATGATCTAGCAATTCCACTCCACAATATTTGCCTGAAGAATGAGATCTTATAGCCACAGAAGACATGACAGATATAATAACGCTTATAACTTCAGGCCAGTTCCTTCATACAGTTTATGACCAAATGCACTGCTCACTGTTCTTCCCATTTGGAAGAGAAAACTCCCCTTCCTTGTCTTTAAGAACCATTACCGAGAGTGGCTGTAATGCAACCACCATCTATTTCTGGCTTTCATCCATCCATAAGCCAAACTTTGTGGGTTTTCTCCTCTACTGTTAGTTGTAAAGAACTCCTTATTCTGCCATTGGAACAAGCCAAAGAAGATACATTTACCGCAATCATAATTAGTGACATGGGAATGTTTGGGTTACCAGCTCATGAAGCTTACTCACACCTCCCGGTCCTTCTCAGGCTCACCATAAACACCTTTTCCATCTTATAATGGAATGCTGCTCAGCACACCCAACTTTATAACTTGGTAGATCTTTATGTTTTGGTAAATCATAACCCAGCTCAAAGATGGGTATTTCTAGGTGCATTGTGACTCAGCGTGCTATGTTCAAGCATAACATCATCACCACAGCCCAGTAACACACCAGGAGCTATTTCTAGAAAAGTGTATGATGCCTGCAGTAGACTTCAGATGGCATAGCATTGCTTTAGAACCCCAGGGGCCTACACTGTGATGTTCCTACTGAAATTTTCCATAAACTCTATAATTTATCTTCTACCACTGACACCTCCTAGTGTCTGTTGGATCACGTGGCACAATTGGCAGCACAATCTGCAAAGTCTGGATCTGCTATATAGTCTTTTCCTGCTCTGAGCCCCAGTCAAAGCTGACAGCCTAAGTTGTCACCTGGTATCTGGGCCTGAGCAATATTTCTTGGTTTGAAATGTGTTGCCTCAAAAACCTAAGCAGTCCTTTCAGATGTCCTTTATGGTAGGAGAAACAAGATGTAGCAATTTGACTTTTACTTTGGAACTATACAAACTTTGCTAAAACAGTATGTTCATGAATCTCCTTAGAATTATTTTCCACCCTCTGGAGTTCATATGTCTTTCCATGATTTCAAGTCATCTCTTGCTTGTTCTGCCTAATCAGCATGATGTCGTAAGTCTAATGGATCAATGTGAGTAAGCACTGTTTCTGAAGGCGAAGGCATTTTAGCCTATGTACATTCACTAATGAACACATTAGCTGAAGAATATATTCACTAAATCAATGGCACCTTACCACGTTCCATTATTGTTATTCTACTCTAGCAATGATATCATCTAGCATGGCAGCTTCAATCAGGACTGCTAGCTGGCTGAGCTTGCAACTCTCTGAGATCCATGTAATTTCTTCAGGAGGGTAGACAAGGTGAGTTAAATGGAGATATGGTAGGGACCACCACCCTTGCATCCCTTAGATTTTAATGGAAATACTAATCTCTACCATTCACCCTCGGATGCAATCGTGATTTTTATTTGCTGTTTTGACTAGGGCAAGGAGCAGTTTCAGCGGCTTCCATTTTACTTTCACCAGTATGACAGATCCTACCCCACAGGACAAAGAGTCACCCAATATCAGCATCATTCTCTGCCAAGTATATCAATCCCAACTGTATATTTGGGGATTGGGGAAATTGCTGTCAGTGGGTTTATGGACCTCATAGTCCCATTGCAAGTGAGACTTTAGCTAGGGTTTCTCTTTTTACCCTGCCAGCATATGCCTTCTTTCTAACAAGGAGCCATAATGACACTTTACACCACTAGGTTAACAATGTCAATTTTTACCGTTTGTTCGGTAATCCTTGAAATATCTGGGTATTCCCACATATACAATTTCCATGTATACAATCCTCCAAAAAAAATGCTCATATGTGCCTGTGATGATTAATATTGAGTGCCAACTTGATCGGATTGTAGGTGGCAAAGTATTGTTCCTGGGTGTGTCTCTGAGGGTGTTGCCAAAGGAGATTAACATTTGAGTCAGCAGACTGGGAAAGGCAGACTCATCCTCAATCTGGGTGGGCACCATCTAATCAGCTGCCAGTGTGGCCAGAATATAAGCAGGCAGAAGAACGTGGAAGGACTAGACTGGCATAGTCTCCCAGCCTATATCTTTCTCTAGTGCTGGATGCTTCCTGCCCCTGGACATGGAACTCCAAGTTCAACTCTTGGACCTTTAATCACAGACTGAAGGCTGCACTGTCGGCTTCCCGACTTTTGGGGTTTGGGGACTCAGATTGGCTTCCTTGCTCCTTGGCTTGCAGAGAGCCTGTTTTGGGACCCCGCCTCATGATCATGTGAGTCAATACTCCTTAATGAATTATCCTTTATATAAACATCTATCCTATTAGCTCTGTCCCTCTAGAGAACCCTGACTAATACAGTGCCTTTAGGAAAGAACTGCAGAAAGTATTGAGGTATATCCTCACTGCAGTATTGCAGTGTCCTTCTCCCTGGGGACCTGACCCTCTCCTAAATCAGTGGGTTCCAGAACTAGAAATTAGTTTGGGTTCAAAAACCTAGGGAAATGACCTTGATTTTTTATTAGGATGACAATCCTCAGCCTTCCACCTCTTCATTATTTCTTCTTCTGATTGCCAATGTAAAGCAAACGTCTTAATGGCTGACTATCTCTTTTGCCTCTAGGGATACCATGTTCTTTCAACCATCTTCACACCTTCCTACAATTAGTGCTCCCTAGGCAGACCCTCTGATCTTGCTAGTTATTATGGTCATTGTGGCTCTCTGGCCTTTGGTAGTTTCTATTGCTTCATGGTCTGATCATCCCATGGACGGTAACAAGTCTGACTCTGTGGTCACCTCTCCTACCTGCCTGCAGAGGAGAGCCTCCACTGCGCTTTAATGATGCTGGTGTTCCTTTCATTCCTGCACTGCTGACGGCCTCTGGGTCTTTTCATGCAAGTAATCCTGGGGTGAGTCTTTCTGCCTCACACATATCCTGAATGTATATTCAAGCACACTGAAACCCCTGGGCTTTTTTATTCCTTTCTCTGTCATCTGCCACGGCACTCAGGCATTTCATCTTCATTAGCAAAGGCCACCATTCACTTCAACCCTCTTGGACTCACCCTAGCATTGAGTCCCATCTCTGGGGTCCTTGCCAGAATGTTAAATTCTCTGTTTCAAAACAATGCCCCCAAGTCTCTGAATTCTTGCTTATGGAATATTTTTCTAACTGCCTTGATCGAGTACCCTCAAAATCCAGTTCCAAGGGTACTTTCTTAGCTACTGTTAGTATATGCAAGCTAATTCTTGCAAGTTTCTTTGGAATGTAGTATCCTCTTCCCTTATCATATTCAACACATCCCCAGCAGATTATACTGGGATTTAACCCTACTGGTTGGTTTGGCATCCAGGAAAAGCGGTGGGACAATTCCTGAAAAGGGCATTTGCTGCCTAGCAAGGGAGAGGCCTCTGCAGTCTTTCCATAGTGGGAAAGTGTTAACTCTTATTAGGAATGGGGGCCATCTCTGTAATCACATTGGCTGCAGGAAAGTCTGCAAAGGCACAGTCTTCAGGGACCTAACCCATATTTCAGGGTCTCAAGTGGTTTGTTTGTTTTTTAAATTCAGGGCCCTGACCTTTGTATAACGACCTTCTTGGGCTCAGCATTTAAATGTCTGGAGCTCTACAACTCTAACTTAGTCTTATGCTTGCTGCTCAGCTGTGTCTACTGCATGACAAGCTTTGGTAGCTTTTAAAAAGGACCTCAGGTCCTCACACATCCTTTACCTCTTCATAAACCACCTCTGATTCCCCATTATCCCTCTGCAGGGGATCAATACAATTTTGGGATAAGTAACCAACTCCACTCTCCTTTAGCACTGTTCTCTCAATGCCTTTTCAATGCTAGAATCATTGCAGCAGTAAGAGAGTTCCCTCCCACCAGGATGTTTTCCCAGGTTACCATCAGTGAAAGTTTTAGCAGTTGGGCCACTGCTGTGTGCCAGGAACCATCTGTGCCCCACATACCACTCAGGGCCTTTCGTGCCAGCCAGTTGGCAAGCAACCTGGTCCCCCAACTCCATCTTACCAACTGCTTTTCTGGCACCAACTGTTACTTAGGTCCTCCGAGAAGCAGACACCACAACAGAATTAGAAATGCAAGAGATTTATCAGGGAAAATGCCTGTGAAGGCTAAAGGGGAGAGAGAACAGGTAGGACAGCCTCAAACCACAATGCAGGTTTGACACCATGAGGAGAAAGAGGCACAGAATGAGAATTTGGTCAGAAGCCCCCCCCCCCCGCCCAGTCTGCAGTGCACCTCTGAAAAGATCTTGGCCAGACCTGTAGAGGACCCAGAGCACAGACTGTTCTTTACAAGAACTCTGCAATGAGCAGAAATGGGATGCTCTAGGGTCTAGGCCATGTGAGGTCATTGGCTGGGGGCAGCTCAGGGAGAGAGTTGTGTTGGTGTGAATGCTCTGGAGGGTCCTGAAAGTAGAGCACCTGGAAGGTGTCTCATAACAACAGGCATTCTTAAAGGGATGTGAATAAATAGGGCATTCAAGTGCTTGAGGTATTCTACGCACTGGCCTAGGAAATGGTCACATAGGTATGTGCCCTTTGTAAGAATTAACTTAGTCATAAATATAAGACAAGTATTTTTGTATATGTATTTTATGTACAAATATATGTGTTATGTAAATTTACTTCAAAGATGTCATGTAAAGAATGGAAGCCACCATTCTGAATAATTCTACCTAAATATCCTAGGAATGACCCCACCCTTAGAAGAAACCACATAGTGAATATAAGTAGTTTGGTTTTTATTTGTGTCATTCAGAAAATTGACTCATTTCTCCCACCACACTCTGTATAATCTCAAAATAATGAGTTATTTCTGCATGCTATATAGTAACCAAAGACAAGGACTCCTTTTTGAATCACAACATTCTTAGAACCGCTAAGCCTCTTAAATGTCTATTTATTTTTGTGTGTGTGCATGATTTTAGGCTGTACTGAAACCCCATGTTTAATGCATTCTTTTGGGGCTCCCGCTTAGGCCTGAGTCTGATTGCTTCTGGGATGGAAAGAGGATAGCTGAGATTTCAAGTCCTGTTGTGCAAAATCTGTAGCTGTTCAAGCGCCTTAGATAGAATTTGGATGAGTAGCCTGGAGTACTGGCCAAGATATGTTCCCAGTCCTGTTCGTATAGTCCCATTATCTGTCTGCTCTGACAGCCACAACTCAGAGCTTTTATCTCAAAACGAAAAATCATAATAATAAATGGAAACATAAATAGCATAGTGTGAAATTCAGTACCAGCTAGAAAGCATTCCCATATTTAGGTACAGGCTCCTTTAGTTTTGCAAATTTGAGCTTAGAATCTTTGCTTTAGGTCTCAAAGCAGCTATCTTGTTCTGGTCATGGCCTTTCTCTAGAAAACCAGGATAAAGTCACATTCGCAATAGTGACAAAATCTTCCCTCTTCAAAAAAAAGAACAAGTATAAAGTGCATTTGGAATTTTCCAACTGTGAGCTCTCTGTGAAGGGATGATTTCAAAAAGTAAAGTATAGAAAACCTCGTAGAACTGGAAGGACAATTGTCTTTTTTATTACTATTGGACATTGTATCATTTTCTTTTTCAAATTTCACAAATGCCTCTTAATTAATAAGTATGTCATCAATAAAATGTCAGAAGAGAAAAAGAATTGACTATGTTCTGTCTTGAAAAATGACTTCCACATTCCATAAAATGAAATTATAAGTAAAAACTAATCCTTCTAAAGTGTGTTTTGATGGGACTGTTTTTCAAAATGTGATTAGAAAGTAACAGCTAAGTTAAAATTTTGACATAAATTCAACAAACGGTTTTTAGAATGCTATTTTTTTCTTGCTAACAAAGCCAAGTTACTCAAGATTAATGTGACAAAAAAATATGCTCTATCTCTCTCCTGCCTTCTTCAGAGAGAAGCTTTAAAGCTGGCTGCTGCAGGTTTTAAAAACAGATGTCAGACACATGTTTTTAGGCATTTGTTCAATGAAGCTGCACGTCATGATCTGGCCTTGGTAGCAAGAGTGATGTAAAGAAGTGTCCTTAGGTTGACAAGGGAAGAAAAATTTGGAAAAATCTTGTAATATCCTGAAATAAATTTCATACATCACTGAAAACAAAGGAATGTAAAGCTGAATAGATTGGAGTTGGAGCCCTTTTTTTAATCATGTCGGCCAAAAGCGTTCCAGTCAATAGTCCTAACACACCACAGATGAGGACAGATTTACCACTTGACTTCACTGAATAACAATCTCAAAGCTTAAAGGAATCTGTGTAAAAGAGACATAGTGAAGCTTAATGCACTCTGATTATTTTCTAAAGGCAGAATGTTGCTTAAACATGAAGTCTCAGAATATAAAATGTAAAGATAGAGAAGGCTATCTTGAATATACAATGACTTTGGATACAGGGGGAAAAAAACTGAAATAGTGCCTGGAAAAGCCAAGGAGTCTTTCTAGAACAAGAATGTAGAATGAAGGAAATGCCTGGGGCTTTGGCCTGGAGCTATGTCTATATAACAAGACTGATTCAATTATTCTGTAGCTGTTTCCTTTTTTGTTTAAAATAATCCAATAGCTGCAAAATCAATCTGAGACCTTCATGGTTTGTGTGATCCAATTTTCAAGACAGAAACAAAGCTGATAACCAAACTGCATTTGCCGATAAGCCATTTCTATAATCAAAATTTCTATGATTAAGATAAGTGGAAAATATTTGTTGTTACCCTTGTTTAATGTAAACCCTTGTCCTATCAAGTTTATCTAGAGTACACACAAATCAAATTAATAAACAAATAATGCCAACTCCTGTTTTAAAGTGCTATTGTGAAGAAGCTGTTACCTCAGATGACAGTTGTAAAGCTGACTACTACCTGGAATTGGTACTTTATTTTCCATGAACAGTTGTAGCATAATCCATATAAAAGTGTGATGAAATAATCAAGTTGTACCACCTCGTTTTAATGGAGCATACACATTTCATACAACCTGGGAGTGTGGAGGAGGACAGAGTATTTATGGGATATGGAATCAACTACAAATGAATGGGCTTCTGAAAAAGAGTAGATATTTCCAGCTAATTCGTAACCTGGCTGTTTATCTTTCCCCCATAAAAAGCAGAGTCATCTAGGAGAATCTTTCCCAGCATCCATGAAAAATATTTACAGATACAGTCATTCATCACTTAACAACAGAGATACATTCTGAGAAATGCATTGTTAGTCGATTTTGTCATTGTGCAAACATCATAGAGTGTACTCACACGAATCCAGATTGGATAGCCTGCTACACACCTAGGCTATATGGAACAGCCTATTGCTCCAAGGCTACAAACCTGTACAGCATGTACAGAATATTGAAGGCAATTGTAACACAATGGTAAGCATTTGTGTATCTAAATCCATCTAAATGTAGAAAAGGTATAGTAAAAATATGGTATTATAATCTTATGGGACCCCATTGGATATGCAATGCATGACTATATTTTAGCTGAAAGCACCAGCCCACTTCTTTTAGAGAGGAGCAGAGCCACACCCCCTGTCTTTCCACCATGTATTTAGATCTTGGAGATTAAGAATTAAAAACATGAGCAATGCAAGCAAAAATGCAGATGATAAGATTTGTGTGATACATTGCAAGCTGGAAAGTTCCTCTATGGAGGAATTCAGTTTAAACAACAACAGAAAGAGACATGAGAATCCTCTAGTGTATGAGCTCCAAGCCTTGAAGTTGGTCAACACAGTGTGTGGATTAGCAGAAAAAGCTGAAACAGAACCTGGGGCTACCAAGGAACAGAGGGATCTGGGGAGAGATGCTAATCAATCCATTAGGAATGCAGGATTTATCAATACCCAATTGAGAAAAGGCTACTAACATTGCAGTTTTGTCTGCGTGATACTTATAATTGCGCCACTCCAATTTGCTGGCAAAATTAGTCCCAGCAAAAATTTTACTAAACTTTAGCCAGCTGAAAGTCCTCACCAGCATAATTACTATGTCAACCTCTGTCCCTTATCATGTCCTCAACTGGTTTTAGGAATTCCAAAGCACATTAATGGTCTTACTTTCTGGACTCATCATTTAAGTTTCTGCCCACAGGTTTTGTGAGGTAGTCACCTCGCCTCTGCCACTGCTGCTATTCTATAAAAATGAAATCTGCTTCCCCATCACTCCAGCAGGCACAGCCAGCACCTCCACCTCTGAAATTTTCCAGGGCCCTGTGGTTGCAATCACTGCATTGCATTCTGCACAGAAACAGAAAGAATGCCCTTCTCCCAAACTCTGTGCAATGTTGTCACCTGGGTCTTAATGCAGTATTGTGGGCGCCATGAGTCGCCAAGATCTCTTGTCAAACAGTTCCTGTTTCTCAGGAGTCAAACAGAAATGGCCCTGCCCTCATATCCTCAGTCATCAGCTCTTTCTGCTCAACACTCAGAACTACTTCAGCCCTCCCCCTTCTCCCCAAAATACCTCCTTTAGCTGAAGTAAATCAAGCCAGAAAAAGCTGTCAAGCACAGCAATGAAAATCCATGATGAGGAATGATGGGCCCTGGCCTGGCGTATCCACTGGCTTACTCTATTGTTGTTATGCTGTAGAAACTATAAAGAAATGGCTCTCAAAAAGATGACTCCTATTGAGTATCAGTCCTAGGAAGTCAAAGTCCTCATCTGTAACAAAGCATAAGGCAATAATTTGCTTCTAGAAGCTTCTCTGGGCTCTTGCCCCAGGATAAAAGCTTTCAGAGGGGAATAGGAGGCATTGCCTGCTGCTCACTGCCAAGGTGGAGGGTGGGCTAAGGATGGACAGTGGTGGGTTCACCTTCAGTTGCTGATTCAGAAATGCCTGGAAAGCATCCAATGCGAGGGCTCCAGGAAGCTGACTCCTTTCTTTTGCCCGAATCTGATAAAATCTTAGGTTTCCCATGTGAACTAAGCAGACCGGGGAAGAGCAGGAGTTCTGGAGACCAAGAGTCCTGGAGGCTAATGTTGGCCTGCCATTCCATAACTGGGTAATATTGGCTAATTTGCTTAACAAGTCTATTCAAGCCTTGGTTTCGTCATCTACATAATGGAGAGAAAATAATAACTACAGTTGTCATTGAAGACTCAATGAAATAATGCTGATCAAGGGTTTGCCTCAGACACAGGAAGTGGTCAGTAACTGTTGGCTACCACTACCAATGTAGTAGACTTAAACACAGGCAAGCCTGCAAATGCCTAACATGCATAGTAAGTCTCCTTTAGAAAATCCATTCCCTAAAAGTTGCCTTTAAATGAAAGTAGATCAGACTGTAAATAATGTCACCTACAAAGAGGGAAAGATAGATGCTGCAATCATGGCAGCAAGTTGCCAGAGGGCTAGGGGTTCTGATAGAAAAAGCCTTTAGGAGCTTGACCTGGACTGCAGCTGGGGCAGCTGATAGGGAAGAAATTAAAGAGGGGCACAATGAGAAATGCACTGTGGCTTTCTTCCAAATGGTGTTTTATAAAGTTTGCCTTCACGTGAAAGCAAGAGGAAGAAATCTGGTTCTCTTTGAAAGGCAGGTCTGACTTTAAGTCAAGAAATGTAATAGAATCACGTTCTCGCAGGGGAAACTGTTGAGCATGGCGCTCACCATGGAGCATGCAGTGGCAGGTGGCTCTGTGGGAGTGTGACTGGAGGGGAAAAACCAATCCACTGACACTACAGGAACTCTCTGAGATACAACTTATTGACTTGACGGGGCCCACTTTATCCCCCGAAGATGATTACGGAGACATAAGCAGGGACGTTGAATAAACACAGACACAGACTCCACAGTCTCATTGAGTGTCCCGAAGGAGCACCCCTATGAAATACATCTTGTACTTCTAAAGGCACTGCATGCATTATGCAGGTGCTCCCAGCTGCCCAGGAACACCAAAGTCAGCTTGGTTACTCATCAGCTCAACTGAACTTTACGCACTGACACACTAGCACCTGCAGAAAACTGGATTCCTTGTGTGGGTGAAAAGTGGGTCACAGAGAGAAGCTGCACAAAGCCTTTTCTGAGAGTTACAAGGCAAACTGAATAGACCTGAATTTAAATCATGTGTGACTGTCTCCATTCTGCAGATTATCATCTACACCTATGACCAGAAATCCAATTATGAAAAATAATAATAGAGGCAGATAAAATTATGGGGAATATTTTGAAAATCATGAATGTGAATTTTTCTTTTAACTGTCTAAGTTCATGATTTCTACCCAACATGACCCAAGGCAACCATCTGCATGGAAAATGGGGATTTGTTCCATAAAGAATAAACAGGCAAAGATTGAGATTATGCTTAGCTTCTGAGACTGAAAATAGGAAATTTTAGCAACATGGCTTATTACTAATACACTAAATTTCTTTGTTGTCTCTGCTGAAGGATTCTACTCATTTTCTTCCTCCATTGTGAGTGTGTGTGTGTGTGTATGTATGTGTGCCTTTCTAGATAAGTTCTGGCTAGAGGAGCAAGTCAATAGGACCTGCAGTTCTGGGTCAACTAAAGACATTATATAGCAGAAAGGGATGGGAATCCAGGAGATAGAAGAAACCAGAGAAAAGAAAGGTTGGAGGGAAGGCCATGACATGTGTGATCCGATTTGTTCCTCTCTAAGCTTTAGTGCATATTAAATAATTGACATTCAGGGATTGAGGGCAGTTGGGGACTTCTGGAACTACAGAAGAATACTGAGTTACAGTTGTTCTGTACCCATCCTATTCACAACCTTATCCAAATCAACCTGGTTGTTTGGCGAAGTCAGGCCTGTTTTTTAGCTTCACTGGGTCATCTATGCTTCCAAGTAACATAGACAGAACCCAAGGACACCTGAGAATCTGGCTGGGGCCATGGCTGACAGCCATATCCTCACTGGAATGAGGCAGGTCGGCATCCAGGACATGATCAGTTGGGCAGCAACTGGGGGTTGCCCTCAGGACTCAGAGGGCTTCATCCCATCTGTGGGAGAAGAGTTACAGACAAAGTAACCTGCAGAGCATCACAGGCACTTACCAAAGCAAGGGAGGAGACACAGCAGCTGGAAGGCAGCTATGGAACCACACAGGTCAAGGGACATCACTCCAGAAGCCAAGGAACCCAAGGACACCAAGTGCAAGGACCCTGAATTTGGCTTTCGTTGTGAGATCTTGTAAGTCTTACCATTCCTGCCACATACCCAGATGACTTCTTGAAAGGATTCTAGGGGCTAAGCAGAAGACTGACAAATAAACAATCAAATAAACAATGTCTGGTTTTTCCCTAAAGGACTGAGGTGAACATCTTTTTAAATTGCAAATCATGTTGCATTTTAACTCAAGTATGAATGTCAGTTGTGTATTGTTTCAGTTTGTTTGCTCCCAGGTAACCA
Organism: Pan troglodytes; assembly: GCF_028858775.2. NCBI lineage: Eukaryota > Metazoa > Chordata > Mammalia > Primates > Hominidae > Pan > Pan troglodytes. The sequence goes on from NC_072412.2 coordinate 33,563,132, forward strand.
GGAGCAGGAAAGCCAGATTCATTATAGCAAACATGGCAGGGCTATATATACTCTGGTCATTTCAGCCACAGTGAGAGTGGAATTTGCCGGTCTTCTTTGCAATTACATCATATGAGAGCTAGGAAAGGATAGATGGACAAATAGAAGGGCTGGGCATTTGGGCCTCACCAAGATGAACCCCCAAATGAAGGGATTTATTACAAGAATAAGAAAAGACAGCCAGGAGCAGTGGCTCACACCCTTAATCCCAGCACTTTGGGAAGGTGGGGCGGGTGGATCAGTTGAGCTCAGAAGTTCGATACCAGCCTGGGCAAAATGGTGAAACCCAGTCTAGTAAAAATACAAAACTTAGCTGCGCGTGGTGGTGTGCATCTGTAATCCCAGCTACTTGGGAAGCTGAGGCAGGAGAACTACATGAACCTGGGAGGCGAAGGCTGCAGTGAACCAAGATCGTGCCACTGCACTCCAGCCCAGGCGACAGAGCAAGACTCTGTCTGAAAAAAAAAAAAAAAAAAAAATGAAAAATGAAAAAAATGGCAAGGTTAGATGCTGAATCTGCTCCTATATATATCTAGAATCTGCTCCTATATATATATATCTATGTAGATATATAGGTATATTTTAAACAATACATCAAAATGGAATGAATGTCACTAATTAACTCATGCTAAGAGGCAAGACCAATAAACAGCATTTTTTTTTAAAGCACACATTGAAATCCAAATCAGTGACTAAGTAATGAATATGTTTACTACTCGACTCATGGGCTCCATTCAGGAAGTGACATTTGATAGTGTTTCTTAGTCATTGGTTGTGCATAGGCTCCTGCATCAGATACCTATTGCTGCACAATTACTCCAAAACTGGATGCTTAAAAAAGCAAATATTTATCTCACAGTCTCTGAGGGTCAGGAATCCAAGAGTGGCTTAGCTGGGAGGTTCTGGCTCAGAGCCTCTCATGACGTTGCAGTGAAGCTGCAGGCCAGCGGGCTGCAGTCATCAGAAGGCTGGGGCTGGCAGATCAGCTTCCAAGATGGCTCACTCACATGGCCATTGGCAGGAGGCCTCAGCTCCTCATCACGTGAGCTTCTTCACAGAACACCAGAGGGTTTTCATGACATGGCAGCTGGCTTTTCTAGACTGAGCAATTGGAGAGAAGGAGAAAGACAGCCACACTGTATTTTATGACTTTATTTCAAATGACCACTTCTGCAGTATTCCGTTGGCCACACAGCCCAACATTTATACCACGTGGGAACAAAACAATCAGGGCATGAATACCAGAAGGCAGAAATTATTGGGAGGCATCTTAGCAGCTGTCTCCCACAACTTCTTCTGAAGAAAAAATAAAGTCAACAAATCTTCAGTGTTGGTATAAATTATTTGTACTATTTGCATTTGCAAAAAAACAAAAAACAAAAAACAAAAAAAAAACATGAAACTAAATACAAACTTTTTTGGCATATATAAATTGCACAAAAAATATGCTATAGCTTTTTAAAGCTTTATTTGCTAGTTCAGAAGCATCAGGCCTTGTAAAATCCAAAACTTTGTCAATTCTTAGATGCCAATTTTAATAAGATTTCCCTTGATAACTCTACAACTGTCTTGTTTGTTCACATGAAGATAAGTCTCACGTTGCAGGGTTATTGAAACCTGAATTACATAGATATCTAATCCACTTACTGCTAGAATCAACAGAAAATTCTGCACTGCTTTTTTACTGCTGCACTTTTTGCTGATGAATGGTTGCAAGTTTGTGCAAAAAATGGAATCTGCATAATACATCTGTTCCCAGCAAAAATATGGTACTGGCTGCCACAGCACAAATTCTTTGGATTTCAGCATGCCTATATTCTGTAGGCCCCAAAATGATTCATTTCTCCTACCCCCTTTCCAATTTGAACCTCTGTGTAATTTTCCTTTTCGAATGCTATGATATCATTTGCCTTTACTTGGCACAAGCAATCATAAAAGAAAATGCAAAGCAGTTGCTTAAATCGTGCAACAACGCTCAATTTTAAGGCAAATCTCTAAGTGACATACAATATGCTTATATTAATTATTGTCACAGAAATTGAAAAGTGGTCACAACTTCTGATGTACTGAGATGAATGTTATTCCAACATGTAACTGGGTCCTGAGGCCACAGTTTAAGCTGACACCCTCAATCAGATGAAAAAGGATCTGTCTTCAACTATAGGCACATCAGCAAGTTACCCAAAGAGAGAAGGGGGTAAAGGGATCACTGGAGAGCACAAGTATTGCCTAGACTGCTAAGACCTGTCTCCATTTGTGCTGCAAGTGTGGGGATCATGCTAGATCTTAGGCTTCCCCTTCTGATTCTCTCTCGTATTTTTGTTGTCTTCCAGATTGTGAGACTCCCAGTTCTAGCCAGATATCACCACTTCAAAGGCATAACAAAAAGGTCAGAACTGCAGTGGGCATTAGGAAGCAGTTGCTGCCATGGAGTTGGCATGGTATTAGAAAATAGCATCCACATGTTGGAGGAGATTTTTGGACTCCTTCGCTCTTCACTTCCCTTTACCCACCGCTTCCCGCCCCCCCCCCCCGCCCCCAAGAAAATACCCTCTGGGTCTGAGGGCTTCTTAGCTAAAAATTCTTTGGCTTTGACACTAAGCATGGCTTTCAAAGATGATGGGGAGCCCCTGACCCCATAAATCTAGACTGTCAGCCAATGGCTGTTATGTTTCTAAGGGTACATCAAAAGTTTTTGCCCATCTGATCAGATAAAAGAATCCTCATGAAGTGGCTTATTCCCCTGCAGTGCAGAAGGCCCCTTGGTACCAGCTCACAGAAATCCTGCAGGAGGCTGTAGCTTCAGCTTCTTTAGCTCTGTCTGTTGGGCTTACTGCAGCTGGCTCCAATGCCAGTACTGGAGAGACACCACGTGTGGGGTCTTCCTGCTCAACCCCCCTCTTGCCTGCCATTAGGAGATGAGAGTCCACGTCCTCATTGAAAGAGACAGGCAAGTCAAATCTCTCACACACAGTCGAGCGTGCACCCACTTTAGTCCTCTGTCAAAGAGTAAACGCAGCTGTCTTTTCTCCATGGAGAAAGCAGCCTGCCTGCTCTGCTCTCTTACTAATCAGGATGTTGCCTGAGGATGCTTTTCACCAGGACTGGAGAGAAAGCACTGAGAAGCTGGGAAGCGAGGTGTGCATGTGTGCATGTGCTGATGCTGACTTCACTCCAGCGCCTTTGCTTTTTACAAACATACTTTCAAAACCCTAAAGATGAAAATCTAAAAGGCGGGAGAATGATCGATGACAGAGAAACTGCTTTGTTAAGAAACCCCTTGGGATAAGATTTTCTGATATACTCAGGGTCCAGCTCATGGTGGGGAAGTTCTCAGGAATCCATTTGACTGAGGGTCATGTTCATTCTTTGTTGCTGAACTGCTGCAGGGAATCCTAACTACAGCATAACAAGGAGGACGAGGAAAGCCTCCCAGGGGCTGAGCCAGATATGCCAGCAGTAGGCTTGGGTCCCCTGGGCAAAAGTTCCATGCAGCTTAGCAGCAGTCAGACTCACCTTCCTTTGCTAATGCAAATGAACCCTAAAGATGTCACTAAAGGGATCATTAAAAGCGAGCTGTAAGCTGTTGCTTTAGCTGCTGTCACCCAGGCTGGTAGGAGCGGACAATATCGAGAATTGCATTAGATCTGCAGCCAGGAAGTAGTTTAAAGCATGACATCATGAGGTTGTCAAGGTAACTGGCCAGGCTACCTCTATGGACTCCCGTGGTCCATAATGACAGGACCTCTTAATGAACACTGAGCCACAGGAAAGGACATGCAGAGGAGTAGCCTGCAGCCTGAGGTGTGACTGCTGGCAGCCTCTACGCTCAGGCAAGTGCCGCCCACCCTGGGATTGTGTTGCGTGGCTGGATCACACGGTGAGGCCCAGCAGTCCGACAACCCTCACTGACCACTGTGAGAGGGGAACAACTCTCTCTGGTATTATCAACTGCCAACTCTCTCTGATATTATCTGCTGGTATTATCAACTAACTATCCAGAAGAATGCTGCCTTCCCTGTCCTCACCCTGACCTCTGAAAGAGGCTGCGAAACTCAGAAAGAGTATCTTTTACTCTGAGAGCACCAGGCTGCAGCGTCCCTGTCCATCCTACAATGGAACTCTATTAATTCCCTAGGGCTATGTCACAAAGCACCACAAACCGGGCCGGGTGTGGTGGCTCATGTCTGTAATCCCAGCACTTTGGAAGGCCAATGCGGGTGATCTCTTGAGGTCAGGAGTTTGAGACCTGTCTGGCCAACATGGAGAAACCCATCTCTATTAAAAATACAAAAAATTAGCCGGGCATGGTGATGCACACCTGTAGTCCCAGCTACTCGAGAGGTTGAGGCAGGAGAATTGCTTGAAGCTCTGAGGCAGAGGTTGCAAGACTCCATCTCAAAACAAAACAAAACAAAAAACACCGAAGCACCGCAAACTGAGTGGCTTTAAACAACAGAAATTTAGTCTTTCACTGTTCTGGAGGCTAAAAGTCCAAGATCAAGGTATAGGCTGGGCCATGCTGCCTCCAAAGCCTCTAGGGGAGGATTCTCCTAGCACCAAGGTTGCTTGGTGTGCAGCAGCCTCCACCTTCATGTGTCTGTGGCTTCACATGGCATTCTCCTCTGGGTGTGTCCCTGTGCAAATTTCCCTCTTCTTATAAGAACACCACTCATATTAGATTTGGGCCCACCCAATGACTTCATCTTTCCAAAGATTTGACTTCATCGCAAACACCCTCTTTCCAAATTAGGTCCCATTTACCGTTTCTGGGGCTTAGGACTTGAAGACATCTCTTTGGGAGGACAAAATTCAACCCACAATAGGCCTAGTCTTCATTCTGCGCAACGATCAGTACACACGGGACTTGTCCAGGCCTGCAGCAGGACAGGCCCTGAGTTAGCTGAAGACAAGAAGAAAAGCAAACCAAAGCCAAACTGTGGGAGTAGAAACAATGGCAAAATGCAGAGCAACCCATGGCCGTGGAAATCAAGTCTACTTGGTGTCTCCCGGCCTGCCAACAGCTTCCATCACTGCTCCTGTCTCCTTTTCTGTGACTAAAAGAAAGTCTTTGGGACAAGGAACTCATCAATAAAGCCAACTGAGCAGGGATGCACTTTCTGTCAAAGGGAGCAGAATGTGCCACCCCAACCAGTGCCATAAGAATTATTTTGAACTGAAAGCAATGGAAAAGAAACAGACAAAAGAAACACTCTCTGCCCTCCCTTTTTCTACCAGAAGGGGCAGGATGATTCTTAATCACCAGAGACAATTCTGAATCCTTATCCAGACTGTGCAGAGGAATCTACATAACAAATCTTACATAATCAACCCTTGTCTACCAATAGTTTCTCCTATATACTTACATTCCCATGATTTGCAGCCCCTGGAAGCCCAAAGTCCTTTTCCTTAGTGTTGCTGCTTCTCTAAAAAAATTAGCGTCCTTTTACAAAGATGCTATATAAGCTCAAATTCAAACCACCCTTTGAGTTGCTCATCTCCATGTTCTAATGTGAATGCACGATGCACATGCTCATAAACTTATGTTTGCTTTGCTCCTGTTAAGCTGTCTTTTGCCAGAGTCTTATTGACAGGGCCCTCATTTGGAGAACCCAAAATGGGTAGAGGGAGAAGATTTTTCCTCCTCAACACCACAGTCACCAGGAAAACATATAGAATGATATCCTGGTTTTCTGTTCAGTATTACTCTCCAAGACCTCTAGGCTTGGCAAAGATTTCTGAGTTCTGTGAATCCTTCAGCCTGAGCAGCCCAGGAGGAAATACTCCTGTGAGACGTGCCTGCCTTGGCTGTCTTTGAATGGATGCTGTTCCTGTGGGGTTAGCACAGAACTTTTTGCATCATGTTAATATCAGGAGCCTGCCAGAACTCTTTGGAAAAGTATTCTTCTTGTGAATCAGAGTTACAAGGTGGAGAATTCCACTCTCAGAAACATAAAAGACCTGAAGGCCGTGCCACTCCTCTCGTGCCCTTTCTCTCAGGAGTACAGACAGGAAGTTCCAAAGATTTCTGCCTGAAGCTAATACTGTGCTGTTTGAAACATCACCCTTAACAATGGGATGAAAACCACTGACTCTGAAATAGCAATTTTCTCTCCGGAAATAAGGATATGCTTAATTTCAGGTGAGAAGACAATAATGGACAATGAAATAGGAGAACGTGATTCCTACAGCCAAAGGAAGGAAGTAGATAAAAGGAGAGACTTGATCCATCCCAGAGTTTTTTTCCATGTTTAGGGATTATTTTTTCCACATCCTGAACCCAGCTTAGTCTTAGGAAAATTGTGACTTTCATTTAGTCACTTGCTGGATGCTTTACATCTCACTTAATCTTCACAGACCCCTAAGAAGGTAATGCAGCATAGCAGCAGATAGCCAAGGCTCCAGAGTCTGATGGTTCCACTCGAGGCTGTATTCCCACATTATACCTCCCTATGTGACTCTAGGCAAGTTCTTTGTGCTGTAAAATGGGAGACCCAAATTCCAATTTCATAGCATGGATGTGAAGATTAAAAGAGATAACCTGATGAAGTGCTCAATAAACAATGGCTCCTATTATTAGATACTGCGAGTATAGTATTCTCATTTTCTACAAAGGTTTCTTTCAGAAAGGCTAACTAACATGCTCTGGTCAGACAATGAAATGTGCGGGACAGGATTCAACCTGTGATTGTCCGACTGCAAGCTCTGTCCCCCTCAGCGTTGACTATTATGCATGACTGCCTCCTTGACAATCTAGGCCAATGCTGCCTCTGGGGCTTCCTGACCTCCATTTCAGTTCAGGCTCCTGCCTTTCAGTTTCATCCTGGGAGTCCAGTATCCTCACGGCCTCTCCTCAGCCCAGAGCTGAGGTCTCCCCTTTGGAACTCATCATCCCCAGAGAGCAACTCCAGCCAAACATCTTTTCCTCGAGATCCCTTCTGTCAGCATTGCCCTTGGCTTTCTGAAGTGACAGTGGTCACATAGGTCTGCTAAAATATCAGCAGCTGATGGTGGTTTAATTCCTTGCCCTTCAATAATTCAACAATAACACCAAGGAGAGCATTATAAGCCACTATGGTCAGGCAGTGAGTGGCACTGCTGATGCAGCCCAAGCTTATAAAACATAGCCCTGGTTCTCAGAGAATTCACAGTCTAGAAAGGAAGGAAGACATGAAAATAATGAACTCTCATGCTCTAAGGAAAGTGGTTTTGAACTGGGCTGATGTCTATGAATGACGAGCTGTGGGAGCACCAAGGTGGAGACATGTTGGCTGGGTCTGGACAATTGGGTCACATCGAACCAACGGACATATGGCAAAGCATTCTGGATAAGAGCAAAAGATGATAGAATAAGTGTGAACCTGAGTGACCTAGGGGTATGGGCTGCCAGAGGGATAATGATAGGGCATGGCTTTAGACCCACAAAGAGGCCCGATGGGCAGGTCCTTGAATGCCTGCTGTGTAAGCCCTTTGCTTTTTCTCCTTTAGGCCAATGTTCTCAAACTTTAGCCTACCTCAGAATCAACTGCCAGCTTGATAAAGCACAGCTTTCTGGGCCTCACCCCCAGAGTTTTTGCTTCAGTAATCTGGGGTGGGAACTGATCATTTACATTTCTAACATTCCCAGGTGACCCTAAGGCCACTCCTTCTAGGACTACTGTATGAGTCCATTCTCACGCTGCTATGAAGAAATACCCGAGACTGGGTACTTTATAAAGAAAATAGGTTTAACTGACTCTCAGTTCCTCATGGCTGGGGAGGCCTCAGGAAACTTACAATCATGGCGGAAGGCACTTCTTCACAGGGCAGCCGGAGAGAGAATGAGTGTCGTGTAATGGGAGAAACTCCTTATAAAACTGTCAGACCTCATGAGAACTCACTCATTATCACAAGAACAATATGGGGGAAACTGCCCCCATGATACAGTTATCTCCACCTGGTCCCACCCTAAACACGTGGGGATTATTACAATTCAAGAGTAAGATCTCTCTCACCCAGATGTTAAAGTTTGGGGAGGATAAATTGAGATTCACATTATGAAAGGGCTGTGAAACAATAACTGTAATACAAATGCAAGTCATTATTTTTAAAGATTTTCCAATTCCCCCAAAATAATATAACATATATATTCAAAGAAATTGTTAATAGGACCAGTAATTTTTTTTCAGGAATACTCTAATAGGCAGTTTTCTTTGTTTCACTGTGTGTTCATAAATAACTCTTTATATGTGTTAGAGGAACAGAAAAAAATGTGAAAGCTGTTAACAGTAAGGAAAATAAATAGAAATAAGTCGAGTGTAAGATTATTCAATCAAGTGGGTTTAGTTAATGTATAAACGATGATGAGTGACATTAAGTTACAAGGCAATTCAGGGAATGTTCACTCAATATCATCTGTATAAAGTAATGGAAAAAAGCAAATATTCATCTGTTTTATTAATATATGTAATTTAAAAGTCTCCAGGCCTCCTCAAACTATGGGTTCCACTGATATCACACTGACATGCATTTAAAGATTGGGCTGGCAGACATGATAACAGGCCCTCTGTATAACTACAGGCAATCTGCACAGACTTCACCAATTAGTCTAAGAATCCCTGGGGTATTTCACATTCGTTCATGATTATTTCAGGTTTTTGTTGATGTCCACCACCCACAAGCCTCAGAAAAATGTGCCTTTTTGGAGTACATCTAGAAAACCATTTCTTGCAGGGTTGCTAAATTACATAACCTCTGAAGAGCCTGTAGGTCCTACCTAAATGGAAATCCTGTGGTGTCAGATTCCAGAATGGGGAGGCTGGCCTCTTTCCTTGGTTCTTGCAGCTGGATCTTGGGGATGGGCTGGGGAATGACCAACGAAAAGCCAACAGCCTTTTCCCTTGCTTCATGTCATTTAGATTAAGGCAACTCTTAAAAATGGCCATTATCAGAAAACATACCTTCATGCCACCATAGAACAATACTTACTGTTTTACAAACAATAAATAGACTTGATCTCTTGATCTCAGATATCTTGAAAGCTTTATTGGATTTCTAGTGGTGACTCTGGTGAATGAACTTTTCTAAGAAAACAGACAGGGTGTTGAAAAACAGAAAAGAGGTAAGATATATTCTCCAGCTCCAATGAGACCAGCCGCAGCTACACTTGGCTTGGGATCAGTTATCTGCATACCCAGCCATTTTCCAGAGCAGTCCTGGCCTCCCTGTAGCCCGCTTTGTGCTCAGCAAGTTCAGCCCTGCTGTGCTAATTTCCTGGTTGCTTTTCTCTGGCAAGGGGACGTTTGTGAAATTCTCCATTCAAGCTGTAAAGAATGACTTTCAATCTTTTTGCTTTTGATGAGAAATAACAGATCAGGTCACCCTGCCTTCCAGAGCAGCACAACAGAGGAACATCACAGGTAACAGCCTTTGTGGCTGTGCTCCCAAGAGGAGCTGCGGCCCCCGCCCCACTGCCCTGCTGCACAGGTTGTAATGACCTCACTGCATGCTCAAGCACAGGGAGTCGGGGGTGGGGGGTTGTGTATGCATGGCTGTGGGGTGGTTTAAATTCTAATAAATGGATAGTCTCCTCTCAATTAACTCATTGCAGGGAGCCACAAATTCAAATGCTGTAGAACCTCTCCCTTGAACAAGTAACAAGCCTTTCCTCTTTTTGTTGGTTTTCACACACACACAAATGATAAATTTACCTGTAAGTTATGATCTGTGCAATGCTCAAACACTGACCACGTGTTACCAACCCTGCCTGGAAGAGAATATGAAATCCAGCCACACGCTGCAGAGCCATGTGAGTTGATAGAGTTGGAACAGTTGCTTTGAGCTAATGGGAGGTTTTTCCTTCTACCATACTACTAAGGAGACACAATGCCACTGGTGTTAACGCCAGACCTAAATTCCAAATCTCGATGTTGTTGCTTGTAAACAATTTTACAACCTTGCATCTTGTAACTAATTTTTTAACAGTAAACATGCAAAAGAATGACGGAACATTAAATCATTGTCATTATCTTTGATTTCTGTTTCATCTGGTAGTTAGAAGTAAACTGACTGGTATTATGGGCGATATGGGATTTGGGATTAAAACTAACTACAAACATAACAGGTTTGTGGATAATTTGGAACGTTTTGTTAAAATGAAAGGTTGGCATGTTTCCTTCTAATTCTTTAAAATCCACGAAAAGAAGGGTTTAATTCATTAATTTCTTTTACATCTTGAACATTTCCTTTTAATATAAAATTAAATGCAAAGTAATAAATAATTACTATGTTCTCTAAATCCTTCCATTTGTTTTAAAAAGCAAAAAAGAGGTGTCAATAAAAGTTAATTTTTTAATGTAATTTCTTTGCTTATGGTTATGCAAATGTTCACTAAAAGTAATCACAAAGTCAATGGAAACGTTGGGAGGGCGTTTATGGAATAATGATGAAGCAGTTTAAAAATGTCAGAAATAAACATCAGTCTGTCAATTTCTGAAAAATATGAGTTGCTAAGGATTCTCCTTGTATTAGTCAAAGTTGTCCAGAGAAATAGAACTGATATGACATACACATAGATAGAGAGAGATGTCAATTGTAGGAACTGTGTAAAGCCTGTCTGGCAGGCCCTTAGGCTGGAACTTAGGCAGAGGCAGTCTAGAGAAAAAATTCCTTCTTCTTTCTGAAATCTCAGTCTGCTCTTAAGGCCTTCAGTTGACTGGATGAAGTCTGCTCACATTGTGAAGGTCAATCTATTTAAAGACTGTAAATGTTAATCACATCTGTAAAATATCTTCACAGCAATATCTAGAATGGTGTTTCACCAAACAACCGGACAGCATAGCATAGCCAAATTGACACATAAAATTCACCATCATGCTACTAAAATTAGAATTACAGGCGTGGTGGCTCACGCCTGTAATCCTGGAACTTTGGGAGGCTATGGTGGGTGGATCACCTGAGGTCAGGAGCTCAAGACCAGCCTGGCCAATGTGGTGAAACCCTGTCTCCACTTAAAAAAAAAAAAAAAAAAAAAAAAAAATAGCCAGGCATGGTGGTGGGAGCCTGTAATCCCAGCTACTTGGGAGGCTGAGGCCTGAGGCAGGAGAATCACTTGAACCCGGGAAGTGGAGGCTGCAGTGGGCCAAGATCACCATTGCACTCCAGCCTGGGTGAAAAGAGTAAAACTCTGTCTCAAAAAAAAAAAAAAAAAGAAGGTGTGCTAAGAGCAAAGTTGAGAATTCTGTTGTAATTCCCTCAACTATTATTTTCCCACAAGAAATGCTACTTATTATTTAGTCCTCAAAGAAATGGATTTCTGTCTTCAAGAATGTGTGTGTGTGTATTTGTAAGCGAGTTAACAAAATAAAGCTATGACTAATAATGACGTTAACTTATAATCTTGACTGGATTATAAAATTTGATTATAAATTTTAAAGGAAATATCTTATTCACATGTACTTTTTAGCCCAAGGACTTGACATATAAATAAAATAAATTATTTTTTACAAATCAAATGGTAGTCTGATATTGGTGGATTATCTCGTACTGAATTAACCTCTGCACAGGTGATTACTATAAATTCTGTTCAAAACATAAATCTATTTCAAGGCACCAAGAGCACCTAAAAGCAGACAAGCACTGGGGCTGGGGAGGAGGTGGCACATGAAGGAAGGAACTGTAGTGGCTAAGATCCACATTTATGCAACTTTTCTCTTAGGACCTTGCCTTGTCTGTAGAACAGGATGGTTAGAACTCACAGAAGGCAACATTCTTATGGCTTACAGTGGTTGTTTGAGGCTATCAGAGAACCTGGAAATTAAGGGGGAAAATCCTAGGAAGGAGGTCACTACAGGCATATAGTGGGGGGAGCTTCCAAAATTACAAATAAATGACCATTAAATCCTTGGCTGAACACTGAACTGTGTATGCCCAAAGAAAACGACAGAGTCCAGCAGAAGGCAACAGCTGGAAGGCTAAAAAAAAAATCTGAGCAAAGGTTCCAGTTGCTGCCTGGCACAGAAGAAAGAACTTGGAGTTTGAGTCCTGTCAATAACCTTGTTTAATAGAAAGAGAAACCTGAGATATTTAAAGTTTACCATATGGTATAGCCAATATGACTTTGTTGTGGCTTTTTTTCTTGTCCCAAGAAAACTGATGGGAAATAATGCTGGCAAATGTGGCCTACATATAAGCCTATACACTGATGCATCACAATTTGGTGAACGATGATCAAGAATAATTACCAGTGGATTCTCAGCCATGATCCGTCTGTGCCAGGTGATAAAGCATTTTCATCAAAATGCTGTCTGGTGAATAGCTCTTTTAACTTGTAGAATCATCATGAAGAGCAGCTCTTTTAACTTGTAGAATCATCAAAATGGGGGAAAAGAGAATGAGTGGAACACTAATCATCAAGATCTAGATTCAAATGGCCTTGATAAGTTGAAGAAGAAGTTGAAATTTAATAGAATGCAATTGAATGGACAAACTCTTAGGAAAGAGGACCAGAAAGCATAAAGAAATACAACAAAGCCAGTGATAGACTAGTTCAGTGGTTCTTGAACTTTTGATATCAGGACCCCTTCACTCTCTTAAAAAGTATTTTGGCTGTACAAAACTATAATTTATATGAATTTTATCTGTTGGTACTTAATAGATTACAAACTAAAATTGAGAAATTTTGAAATATATTTTTAATTTATTTAAATATAGCAAAAAAATTCCATTTTATACTAACTTAAGTAACATATTTTTATGAAAAATAAAATAGCAGCTGACAAGCCTGGCATTCTTTTACTTTTTGCAAATCTCCTTAATGTCTGGCTCACTAGAAGACAGCTGGAGTCTCATATCTGATTCTACGTTCAGTATGTTAAAATATCACGTATCACGTGCCCTCTGGCAAACTCTACACTTGTGAAAGCATGTGAGTGAAAACTACAAATAACATCCTGATATTATTACAGAAATAGTTTTTACCTTGTGGACCATCTGAAATGGTCTTAAGAACCCCCAAGAATTCCCTTGGAGAAAATTTACACAGAATATAAATATTCTTATGCTCTGGGTCACTTTTTAGACTTTCATTAACATATTTCTTTTCTGCTTCTTTTCCACTGACACTAGTCCTTCAGTCTTCTTCTTTATAGCTCTCAGACCACACCTGTGCTTGTCTCTCCTTCTAGGCAAAGTGGGCAATCCAGATGTATCACTTGACTTTCTGACTACTGGAAGAATTTCCCTTCATTATTGCACACCAGGGGTATCCCACAGGTAAGGTAAAAACTTGCAACTTCCCACTTCAGACTGGTTCCAGATCATTGTACAGAAATGTCTTTAAGTCAGGCTTGACTATTTTTCTCAGTCCCCATGAGTACATAGTTGTAGGGTGAGGGAGTTGTACACAATGCAGCAAAACTAGCTGCACTAAGATTATGTGCCAAATGATCATGCAACATACTGGTGCTTTCAGTACCTGCTGAAATCTAATTTTATAATTAATGATGATTAGCTTCTCAAATTTATGGCTCAGTGGGTCATAGGATACCCTGTTTATGATGAAAGCTCAATTTGCATGGTCACTTGATATCTCTAGAACTTAATAGCAAGCCAAGGGCTATTTCTAAAGAAAAGAATAAATATTTTTGGAAGAAGGTATCACTCTGCTTCAAAACCCAAAAGGCCTGCACCATGATTATCTTGATGGGACTTCCCACAATATCCCTAGAGTATCCCCATCTACCATAGAGAATTTGAAAACCTAGGGTCTGCTGTGACAGAAAGTCCAAGAAGTAAATAGAAGTGCTTAAAATGCAGACTGGTTTAGCGGCTCCCAAATGTGATACATTGTTTCCTTCAAAAACCCCAGGGTTCCTTTCTTATGTGGTAAGAGTTGTGCAAAATCTAGAAACTTGTCTTTCTTTAGATGTAATATTCTGACATGCCCTGAACTATACGAGTGCCAGAAATTTCTCAGAGCTAACAGGCACATAAATTTTCATTGTGTTTGTATTTCACCTTTGACAGGCATGTATCTCACCAGGTGTTTGGGTTGTCTATTGTTCTACAACAAATCACTAAATTGTGGTGGCTTAAAAGAACAACAATCATTGTATTACCTCTCATGTTTTCTGCACATCAAGTGGGAAGGTCTTGACTGGACACTTCTGACTCAGGGCCTCTGCTGTAGCTGTGGTCAGATTGCATCTGGTGTGGGAAAGATGAGGAGCTGAGGCATCTGGAGGAAGGCTGGGAATTTCTCCCTTCATAGAATCTCAGGACTCTTTGTATGATCCTTCCACTTCCCTCCAGCAGGACAATCTTTCTGTTTATACGACAGGTGGAGGCATCAAGCACAAAGATTCTACTGAATAAAATGAAAGCCATTTCCTCTTGCCTAACTGATATGGTTTGGCTGTGTCCCCACCCAAATCTCATCTTGAATTGTAGCTCCCATAATTTTCACGTGTCATAGGAGGTACCCAGTGGGAGGTAATTGAATCATGGAGATGGGTCTTTCTCGTGCTCTTCTTGTGATAGTGAATAAGTCTCAGGAGATCTGATGGTTTGGTAAAGGGGAGTTCCCCTACACAAGCTCTCTCTTGCCTACTGCCATGTAAGACGTGACTTTGCTCCTCCTTTGCCTTCTACCGTGATTGTGAGGCCTCCCCAGCCATGTGGAACTGGGAGTCAATTAAACCTTTTTCCTTTATAAATTACCCAGTCTTGGATATGTCTTTATTAGCAGAGTGAGAACAGACTAATACAATAACCTAGCCTTGTAGGATGCAAAACCACTTCTAATGTGCTCTTCTGGTTGAAGCAGTTAGAAAAGCCCACCCAATACCTGAGCCATTTGAGGAAAATATAATCTGACAAACCAGGTATCAAGGGTATCTACTAATTTCTGCTGAACAGGTGCTGTAGCATGAAATTAATATAGAGGTCCAGAGTGATTGGAATGATGAGACAATCATGGTTTAGATTATGATAGTCTGTAGGAGGGTTGGCCTTGCCCTGAGGTAATATGGCAAAAGTATACTGCTGTGCCTTTCAGGTGAAAGTAGATTGTTTCTAGTACCCTATTTATTAGCATAATTATATATTTTTTTCCAGAAATATAACTGGTGCATAGCCAGGACAGAGCAGATGTTTTTTGCTTTAGAAAAGAGATTGCACCTGGAACAAGAGACATAATTTAAATCACCACCTGATTGGTTTACAATAGTTTCCTATTATTCTCCTAGACCCCTTCATCTCCTGAGTGAAGGAATAAATGTCTTATTTGTGAAGAAAATAGATATTCCTGAAGCATTTATGTTTTTGGATGTTGGCTACAAT
The DNA here is from genome assembly GCF_028858775.2 of Pan troglodytes. Taxonomy (NCBI): domain Eukaryota; kingdom Metazoa; phylum Chordata; class Mammalia; order Primates; family Hominidae; genus Pan; species Pan troglodytes. The sequence goes on from NC_072412.2 coordinate 33,578,489, forward strand.
TTACCTTGGGGTTCAGTATTGCTTAAATTTAACTTTCTAGTTACAAGTGCAATTCCAAACTCTTATGTTTGGCTCTTCCTACCATAATAGTCTTCACTCCTTTAGTCAGAAGAGTTATTGTAGGAAATCTGCCAGCAGCCAAGTTTGTCTGTTATAGTCAGGCTTTCAGAAACCAAAGACATAATCGTTTTCTTTGTGTTTGTATTCCACCTTTGACAGGCATGTATCTCACCAGGTGTTTGGATTGTCTGTTGTTGTGTAACAAATCACTCTAAATTGTAGTGACTTAAAAGAACAATAATCATTTTATTAGCTCTCATAGTTTCTGCAAGTCAAGTGGAAAGGGCTTGGCTGGACATTTCTGGGTAGGCTTGCAGACAATGGGACCCACTGTCAGACAGACTTGGGCCCCAACTCCACTTAACCCCTGATCTCTAAATGCCCCCACAGTCATGTTTTATGTCCTCAGAGATTTACATGTTTCAATGCCAGTGGACAATAATCCCTACAATTACTTGGCATTTTCCTTTCCCAGTTGTTCTAATAAATGGCTGCAGATGTCTTTGAGAAAGCAAAGAAGGAATCTTGTACAATGTATATGTACTTGTTTCAATGACTTACTGTTGTTCTGCAAGGATTTATGAACTGGTTCATGTCACGGAATTGAAAGAGTGACAATGACTCTCAATCAAGTGACTTAATTCATAGCTTCATTTCTAGAACTAGATGTGCTTGTTTGTTTGGGGTTGTATAGATTAAGCGAGACTTTACAAGCCTATCCATTTACTAGAGTCCTAGGGAAGCTCATGCTCAGTTAAGCACCAACAAAGATTTCTATGGGTCAGACTTGTGATTATACTCTAGCCTACTAATTATTTCAGCAACAGATCACTTTTTTCTGGTGATTAATTACTGACACTGGAGATTTCATGAAATCCCAAATTGGGGAGCTTGTTTCAAAGCCATAATTTTTCAAAGCCTTCATCATAGGCTTACCAAAGATAACAGCATTTGCTCCCAAGCACTTTACAAAAATATGTGTACTTTCATAGCGAATATATTTTCCAGTCTTTAGTTAAGGGAGTATCCTTGAGCCCTATTCTGATTACATGGTAAAGGTGAAGATAAATGAGTCACACAGCAGAAAATCAATTAAAAAGTCTTATATCCTTATGTCTTTGGATTCCTCCTCTACATATATATGAGCATATATTTGAGTATCAAGGAGCTATACTAAGAGAAAAGTACCTAGGTAGTACCTTAATAATCTAAGACATTTTTAATATTTTAACACCATTTAGTGTAGACATCATAGAAACAAGCAGAAAACATAAAAAGGTGGAGTTTTGGCCCATGTCTGTCCCACAGTGGGCTCAGTGTCAACAAACCTATTTCATCATTATAGTTTCTTATCAAGTGTATTTTATTGTACTGCAAAACGAATTGTATTTCCCAAATTTCCTCGAGGCTAAGGTTTTGTATGTTAATTAAATAAATTTGTGCTGACTCGAAGTACCTACGTAAGATTTGAAGGAAAGGAGAATAAATGCCAACCATCAGCTACAACCATTGTAGTAACCATTAAAACCAAGCAACAAAATAAAATGAGCTGAGACAACAACTTTGAAATAATTTATTATGAAGCATAAAACTAAAATTTCCAAAATTTTTAAGTCACACAGACAAAAAGTATGAGCTTTTCTGCAGTGTTAATAGGAAAAGTGAAATATCCTTTGTAAGTTATCTTCCTCTATGTTTTATAACATACACCTTAGTGTTGTACAAATACTTTGTAAAATAAATGTGAAGAGAAAGGATATTTGTTTTAAAAAAATTATTGATGAAATGTTTAATCAAAATCAAATGTGAAGACTACTGATCTAGGAGACAAAGAAATAGGCCAACAATAATTATGTGGGGGGCATTATAGTTTAAAAAGCAATAGAAATTTAGATATATATGTCTATATATATGTTATGTGGAAAACACACAGGTACACACACATATGTATATACATACACATACATATTTCTGTGAGCACTGTCATTATCAGACTACTCAATGCCAGTGGCCCAACATTGAAGCCTTTATCAGATATGAACATATTTCTAAAGTCATTTATTTCTATTCACCAGGTCAATGATTTTTGGCTGCCACTACTATGACAAGGATATTAAGTTATGAAAACGTTTATCAATGTTCTCCTTCAAAAGAAATTTGAATGATGCAGGTAATAGACATGATGAATTGTCGGCCAAAAGGGCCAGGTGAAGCTCATCAGAAACAGTTGAAATTCTGCATGAAATTTTCAGCCAGATTTCCAAATATGTAAGACCTTCTCATTGACCAAGCAGCTTAATCTCAAAGGCTAATGCTTCTTATTCTCAACTACATTATATGATCTTGTGATAGATATAACAACAGCAGTCCTGAAGATGATTTCTGTAAAAATCATTCTGGAAAGGACTTTAAAATTCAGAACTTTTATATTAAATTAATTTCATCAATGAATATTAGACAAGGCCAGATAGCTTTTCTAAGAAATATAAATTGCCTAATAGTAATGCATTGAGATAGTGCCTATTATACAAAAATGTAATACCATGTATGGTACTTTCCAATAGCCTTCTTATTTTCATGAAAATGAGATCTAAATTGCTGAACAGAAAGAACAGATCAATTTTTGCCTGAGCTATATTTTTAAGAGTCAAAATTTAATAGAGATACTTTACCCTAAATCCTCTATTACTCAAAAAAATTTTACATTCTTTTCTAGGCATTTTCATCACACTCTGACAGCAGAGATGATGAATCTTAGAACATAAAATCATTAGCCAAAATGACCTCCCGTAGAGATGCTCAAATAATAATAGAAAAGAGATATTGAGTGATTAGAAATTATCTAAAAGATTTTCACAGATGCCTCTCTATTTTCTTCAGCATTCTTTAAAATGCAATAAAAAACAGAAATAAAGGGAAGAGCTGCCTCTGTTATCTAAACTATGTCATATACAGTAGAAATTTAGACCAGTGAAAGCCTACATACGTGGTAAAGGTGTCTCCTTAGAGATACTTCACCATATGGAAACCTAAGGAAACAAGATGCTCAAGACATTCACTGTTCAGAAGCCAATAACCACTTCCATGCATCTGAACATCGCTTACTCTGAGATATACTACTTTGAGCTGATGTGAAAATTTGCAAACCATATATTTCAGTGAAGTCTGCCAGCCTCTAGCATAGTGGTATTTTTATTACTCCAATAAAAATTGTTGCTTTTACTCTACAATATGAATTATATAAGTAGCATATATATGAGTATCAAGGAGCTATACTAGGAGAAAAGTACCGAGATAGTACCTTAATTTTAGTACTATAATTCATAATAAATATTGAATTGCGCTTCTTGTCAGTGATAACATGTTTCTAATCATAGAAGGTGAGGGATTCTATTTCTCCTATATTTTCCATGAATGATAATGATATCAGAGCAACAATAACCCTACACTCATTATTACGTTTTTACTATATGGTAGCAGATTTTTAAAGTTGTTTTGTTCATTATCTCATTAATTTTCAGAACAACCCTAGGAGGTTGGTATTATTTCAGAGCTCTATTACAGATAAGGAAATGAAGGCTAAAGAAAGGTTAAGCAAATTGCTCAAAGTTAAATGGCTGTGTCAGATCTGCACTTCAAGCTATGTGATCCCAAAGCCCATGCTCTTAACCACTAGGTTATTATATTGCTCTTCCTTGAAGTAAAATGTTATGTCTGATACCAAGGCAAGAAAAGCTTTTTATAGAGCCTGTTTTTCACCTATGACTCATTTTTTCTGCCATACAATTTTAATAAGGACATGAAGGGTCCTGGGGTGAGCACTTTCCAGACCTCTCAGGCTTTTCTTGATGGGCGCTTGCAGAGATCATGACTCATTCTTCCACTGTCATCCTGCAAGTGGGCTGTGTGTGACACAGCAACCCAGAATCCAGACTCTTTCTCCATGGCTCATGCAAGTCTGCGACTGAAGAAATTCGGGGATGGTTTGGACAGTGGGATTGAGGAAAATAAATAAAATCTATAGAGCACTTTTTCTGTTAGGTAAAAGTAGACAGAATCATGGCATATAATAAATTATTTATAAATTTACATAATAAAATATTTATTATGCAAATCCAATCATAAAATTCTGCATCATCAAAAATAAGGTGATATTTACAAAGAAATTCTTCTTAAAATACACTTGGAACATCTACCTATAAATATTATTTATTAAACAAATATTTCTAGTATTTTTTAAGAGATGACATATTATTTGTTTACCAATTTCAGAAAGACATTATTTAATGAATAAGAATCCTCTACATTTACTAAATCAAACCCAAAATGATTTTTATTACCAGTTTACAATGTTTATATATTTAACCATGAAGAGGTTATGACAGAGAATGGTTTAAGTTGCATTTTCCTCAGTGATTTAGAAGGAATTCAGGTAGCAGTGCCTATAAAAAGTATGGGTTCATTTTCTTAGTTTTCAGTATAATATATGCAAATAAAATAAAAGCAATCAGTACACTAAAACTGCCGCTAAATAGAAGTAGTTAAGTTGAAAGAAATTTAATTTTTTAAATCAGATAATGCCATTTCTCTGGCAAATTATACTGATTAAAGATAAACACTTTGTTTATAGCTTTGTTGAATTTATCAATGACGTGTGCAATAATTTTTCACAAAAAAATTTTTATTGCATTTTTCTCTTTTTAAAACTTCTTGTAAGTAGCAAATTAGTATGTTTGATGTTATTATATAATAGTAACACTGTTATGTTTGATGTTGTAATAGTAACACTGATCTTTTCAGAATTCTGAATAAGATGAGTTTGGACTTTTCCTTTAAGGAAGTCATCAGTGTAATATAGAAAAATCTCACACATGTGAGTTTATTCTTCCTTTTCACTATAGCATAATCCTGGAAAATACTTCAAGATGGCAATTCTGGCTAACATCTCAGCACTATACAGGTATATGACTGGCTATATGCCATAAAAGGAAAGGTTCAGTTAAACTTTCACAGCTCCAAATATATATGTCTTCAGGAAAAGTCACAGTAGGCCTTACCACATTCAGTGTCATTTAAAGTTATTCGATAAAGAATATGGTAAAAATTTAGATATATGAAAAATTATACATAACGGGCAAAAATACAAGTAGTCCAATGGGCAAATTCTTGGCTACTGGAATGCAAGGTAGGTTGTAGCCACAAAAAATAAGCTATTGTTTGATACTCCTGTCACTCAGTTCATCTTATCATGTGCATTTTCACTGTATCAGTTCATATTGTATTGATACAATTTTTATTATTTTACCACTTTACTGCTCTAGTTGTCACTGAAAAAGAAAGCAATTGATAGCAAGGATGTAGGTGCTGTTTTTAGCATAAGAAAATTATTTGTAACAGAAAATTTTAAAAATTAGAAGCATGCAAGTAGTTTTAATCTATACAAAATTCAAATGGAAACCCAACTTATTGATTTTCCATTATTTCCAGGTGTAATAATAATTTCTAGGGTGTAATAAAGTATTTCAAATTCTAGGGTGTAATGATAATAATTTCTAGGGTGTAATAAAGTATTTCAAATTCATGTCATAAGCTAATGTAGTACAAGCAGTTGATGTCCAACAAATGATGATTGTCAATGGATGAATGATATGAGCATATTTCTGGGAAGCATTTTTCAAAATAAGGACTGACCTAACATTTCTTCCCACTATAGTTTTCTCTCTCTTCAATTTCTTTAAACTTACAAATGCAGCTTATCTACATTATCAATAATGTCACTACAAATAAGACCTCTTTTAAGTCTCTTTTAAGTTTCTTTTTTTTTTTTTTGTCCATCACTGCCAAAGTGATTATTTCATTTTAGCTACCCTGCCAGAGAAATTTGAGCAGATTATTTATTTTCTGCAAAAAGTGCTCCACCTCATCACCCAATTTGAGTTCTCCCAGTTAGTCCACTGGCAGTAGTACACTTTTTTCTATAATGCAAAACAAAGAGGACAGATTTTTTGACCGCGAAAAATAAAATCTATTCTACATTAACAATAGCATATGATATATGCCAGAAATATGGCAAAAAGACACCCATGACTCTCTTGGTATCTCTCACAGTTCTTAACATTTTGTTGAAGTACTGTGTTGAAAAGGTCCTTGAATGTGGACTCTGTGAATTAGGTTAAGTTTCTAAATATTTTTGAGTCTTGGTTTCCACACCAGATGAGAGGTATATTAAATCAAATATAATAAATAATCCACAGGGTTAATAATATATGTGTAAAAACATTAACAAATTATAAAATTATTAAAGTGATGGTGAAAGTACTATTATTAATGATGATGATTGTGTGACTAACTACTGCAGCAAAAACAAACTTGTATCTAATCCTATCTGTGGACTGCTAAGGGGCCATGTGGTACATGTTTTGAAGAACACAAAGTTCTATTACAGACTTAAGTTGGAACAAAGAAAATCACCCCCTGATAATTACAAAAAGACAATATCATGTAGTTTTAATATAGTTTTATACTCTTGTGAGTATACAGACACCCTACTAGCTTGAAATTCAATTCAATGACTATTTTTGTTTGTTTGTTTTTCCCTTTTTTACCACCCTGTCTGTGACGGGCACTATGCACATAAGTCAGACACTCAGAGGCCAGTTTTTCCCACTGTCCATATTCTGACCCAAAGTCCTCACAATTTTCTACTTTTTCCTTTGGATGAAGTGCCAGAAAAATGACGAAAGACAAGAGAACACTAAAAACAAAACAAAACAAAAAATTAACATGGAAAAAATTGGAGGTGTGAAAGGCAGTTTAATAAAAAACCAAAGCCTGTATTTTGATAAGATTTAAGTAAGTAATGAAGTTTCTCTCCACAGAGAAATAAAAAACTGAACAAAACCTGAGGGAGTTCTGTTATATGCAAACTTGCTGAAACTCACAATCTGTATATTGCTTGGAATGGTTTTTGACTATTAAAAACTCCTTCCACAGTGTATGTTTCCTAAGGCTGCCAGAACAAATCAAATTGAGTTGCTTAAAACAACAAAATTGTATTATTTCTGGGTTCTGGAAGCGCAAAGTCATAATCAAGGTATTGTCAAGCCATGCTCCCACTGAGGGCTCTATGGAAGAATGCTTCCTTGCCTCTTTTGGGTACCTCCTGGAAACTGCTGACATTGCTTGGCATATAAATGCATCACTCCAATCTCTGACTTAGTCTTCCCATGGCCTTCTTTCTTTATGTCTCCCCTGTGTCTCTGTATCCAAATAGCCCTCTTCTTTCTCTTATAGAAACACCAGCTGTTAAACTTAGGGCCCACACTAATCCAGTATGACCCTAACTTGATTATACCTGCAAAGATGCTATTTCCACATCAGGTCACATTCACTGGTGCCAGGCACTAGGACTTGAAGATATCTTTTGGGGCAGATAACTCAACCCACTATCCAAGTAAAAGAAGGATTCTACTCAAGCCTAAATTACATAATAGGGGACAAAGATCAATAGCACAATATGGATTTAAAAGGAGTGATTAAAGAATTAAATTAGATCTATATGTGTTACCTGAAAACTGCCTACATAATACAATCTGTAAAATAGGAGAGGGAAAAACTGTTTTCATATACTATTCTCTCAACACAGAACACTTCTTTTTTTATTTCAATTTGTTTGGGGTACAAGTGGTTTTGGTTACATGGATAAGTTATTTACTGGTGATTTCTGAGATTTTAGTCAACCCATCAGCCAAGCAGCATACACTGCACCCAATATGTAGTCTTTTATCCCTCACTCCCTCCTAACCATCCACCCTACCCCGAGTTCCCAGAGTACATTAGATCATTCTTACGCCTTTGCATCCTCATAGCTTAGCCCCCAACCCACACTTATAAGTGAGAACATATGATATTTGATATTTGGTTTTCCATTACTGAGTTACTTCACTTAGAATAATGGCCTCCAGCTCCATTCAAGTTGCTGCAAAAGACATTATTATTTTGTGCCTTTTTGTGGCTGAGTAGTATTCCATAAAAAACACAGAGCACTGCTGTGACCACATGTGTGGGTTTTTTTCTCCTCTCACACCAACCAATTCTCCAACACCAGCAGAGCATCCTAAATCCCGACACTAACTAGAATTAGTGCAGGCCCCACCAGGTTAAGGGCTCAGTCCCACAAGACTGCCCCCTACTTCAGATGTCAATTGCAAATCCCAGATTGTTCTACCTATGCTTCCGACCCACCAGCTATAAATCAGAGGTTCCCACAACACTCGTCTTGGGTTCAATTATTTGCTAAAATGTCTCAGGACTCAGGAAAACACTTTACTTATATTTACTTGTTTATTATAAAAGGACACAAATGAACAGCCAGATAGAAGAGATGCATAGGGCTAGGGATGTGGCAAGTTCCACAGCTTTCATGCCCTCTTAGGGTGCACCGCCTCCCCATATCCTCCACTTGTTGACCAACCTGAAAGCTATCTGAACCCTGTAGTTCAGGGATCTTTATGAAGGCTTCATCATATAGGCCTGAGCAATTATTAACTAAATTGTCAGTCCCTCTTCCCTTCCTGGAGGACCAGGGGAGGGGGCTGAAGGTTCAAAGCTTCTCATCATGGTGTGTTCTTTCTAGTGATCAGTCCCCATCCAGGAGCCCACCAAGAATTGCCACATTCATAAAAAGACATTTCTATCACCCAGGAAATTCCAAGGGATTAGGATCTGTATCAGGAACCATGGTCAAAGACCAAATATAAGGGAGAAAAAAGTGCTTAGCATCCTTATAGCTCAGAAAATTACAAAGGTTTTAGAAGCTCTGTGCCAGAAACCAGGGGCAGAGACCAAATATACATTTCTTTTTATATCATAATATCTCACAGTCTTTTAGAAAAATACTACATATTGGTCATCTTTATAGCCACATAAAATAAAGGTTAAGAGAAAACATTAAATGTGAACCAAATCATAGTTGAAATAAAGAATACAATAGATGGGTTAAGTAGTCATATAAATCCTGTGAAAATAATAATATATTTTTCAGAAAGACAATACTATCTCAGAAATCACCAGAAAAGACTAAGCTGATGTAAAATATAAAAAAAAGCTAAAATATATGGAAGATTGAAACAGAAGGCCAACATCCAAAAGATAGAAGGCTTTAAAGGATGGGGAAATGAAAACGAAGAGGAGGAAATATTTGAAGAAACAATGAAAATAAATTTCTAGAATTAAAAGAAGATAAAAAACCTCAGGCTGAAAGGGTTTACATAGTTCCAGTATGAAAAAACAGCACACAAACAGATTATGGTGAAGTTTAAGGATATCAAAGACAGGCCCTGGCCTGTTGTGGGGTTGGGGGAGGGGGGAGTGATAGCATTAGGAGATATACACCAACATGGCATATGTATACATATGTAACAAACCTGCACATTGTGCACATGTACCCTAGAACTTAAGTATAATAAAAATATATTTAAAAAAAAAGAATATCGAAGACAAAGAGAAAATTAAAAAACCTTCCAGAGAGAAAGAAAGGATTGATAAGGATGATGGACATAAAACCTCCATTTCTGAATTAGATTTTCTCTGTTTTAGCTACTAGGAATTTAACCAAAAAAATAAAAGATCCATAAATGCTGAAGCATCTGGTAAGCTTACAGCAAAGTCTACTGATGGAACATAATTTCAATTCTTTTTTGTAAACCTCGAAATGTGTAATTATTTAGTGCAAGTATTTTTACACATTCGTTTTTCTCCATTCAAAGAACTTTTCTTTGGCAAATATTTTATAAGACAAAACTTGATTCTTTTGAATGTTTCATCAGACAGAAATGCTGAAAATTATAATCATTCTTAATTTAATTCCATTGTGGTCAATAATAGAAATTCATTCCATTAAAAGTAGTGATACTGACAAAAATTCTTCCCAGAAGTCAATAAACTCAAATAGCCATTGTTGGTTTTGCAAATTAAAACTTTAACCTTTCAATCTCTCAGTTTTTAATTTGCGCAGCTCTTCCCCTGCTCCTATAGTAATAAATTTTAGTGTCCTCTCATTCGTGATATATTTTTAACAATTGCAATTGACTTTGAAACACAAAGTTTTATAGTAGTTGATACATTGAATAATTTGATGAAAGATTTCCAAGTAATTTTAAACAACCAAAATTTACTGAACTTGTTTACCAAAAAAAGTTCACTTTTTTGTGGGACACTAAGATTGTAAGAATTTTACAAAGTAGCTCTTCAAATCCAGCGTTTCTAAAATCAAACTAGTGTTGGGCCATAAAAAAAACATGTACTGTCACGATGAAGTATTTCTTTTTCAAAATTCAACATTAGCTTCTTCACAAATATGAGGTAATTCACTTACTCAACCCATAAATATAAGACATATTTGTAAACCTCAACAACTCTTGATTTCTACTTCAATCACTGAGAATCAAAGATGTTCAGATTGATATCTGTGAGTTGCAGATATCAGTGTACTGTGTGCATTACAGCCAGTTCCAAATATGATTCAGCTTGATAGAACTAGGCAGAACTTTTTTACCATGATACTATACTCCACTAAAATTTATATTAGAATAATTTTATCTTAAATATTGGATTTTCAAAGTAAGTTTAAAAATAAAAATAAAACAGGAGCGGTGGCCTCACTCCTATGATCCCAACACTTTGGGAGGCCAAGGCAGGAGGATCACTTGAGCCCAGGAGTTTGAGACCAGCCTGGGCCACATTGCGAGACCTTGTCTCTACAAAAAAAAAAGTTTAAGAAGTAGCTGAGTGTGTTGGCATGCACCTGTAGTCCCAGCTGCTTGGAAAGCTAAGGCAGGCGGATCACTTTGGCCCAAGAATTCTAGGCTGCAGTGAGTTATAATTATACCACTGTACTCCAGCTTGGGTGACAGAGTGAGGCCCTGTTTCAAAGTAAATAAAAAATAAACCAAATTAAAGTAAGTTTACAATAAAATTTGCAGTAATGGCAGGTGTATTGTCTCTGAATGAGCACTCAAAGCTGTATTTTGATTTCATAAATTGGTTGAAAATATTAAGCTATTATTGGAAGTAATTTGACTGATTTTCTGTTAGAATCGCCCTGAAAACACTAATAAAAAACTGGCATTCTTCAATTGTTTGCCAAGTTATTCTTTCAGTGATAGGGCCAACTTACTAACAGCTGTCTTTCACTTTTCATACATTTGCAGGAAACCACAGAATCTAAAATGTGTAGAATAAATTTATAGGAACAATCGTTTGATCTAAATGAAAGTTATGTAATGAAAATTTAACACACTTCCTGCTACTGCTCCTGTTAAATTGCATCCATGGGCATTTTTTAATAGTTAGCAATTTTTGAAGTATATATTCTTGCTTCTTTAGCAACTTCGTATCTTCTATTTTTCATGTGATTAGTGATAACATGTTGGCACCGACAATGGATGGTAAAGATTTCATAACGAATCTGTGCAAGTCGCACATTTATTAACAACTTTCTTGGGAAATAGAAAATCAGCCCTTAATTTTAACTAAATGTGTACTTTCAATATTTTTAGCTCTTTGTTGTCAAAAGGGCTTTAGTGAAAAATCATTACCAAATAATAAGAAGCAATAATAGGATTACACCTTAAAATTATTGACAAAACCACTAAGCAAGTGTTTTCAGATGGCTGATGCTACACTTGACTGCAGAACTTCTCAACCTCTATTTCCCAGACATATTTTATGGACATCTAAATTATAATTTTCCTTGTTTCCAGTTGATTTCCACTGACTCTACCAACTCATAGTCTGCTGGCTTCAGTGGTTTTCACAGGGCATTGCACAGGCCACAACACAACTTGCTTCTCCTACCACTATCCAAGCAATTACCAATGACCAAGTACCCTTCATTTTATTGATAAGTGCCCTGCTGGCTGACTATAAAGTGGAGGAGCTAGCTGAGTGCATCTAGCAAGGGTGGAAAACAACAGGGTATCATGGATCCTGGTTCCCATTTGGCCACAGGTTAAAGTGAGAACTGTGTTTACTGCACATACAGCTTACACACTGAAAGATGAGACTAGCTGGAAAAACAAAGTGAGGGTCTATCTAACCCATCCAGTTTTATTTTAATGTAACTGTAAATTATAATAGTTTATTTAAAAATAGTAAATTCATAATGAGTACTAAACAGGATGCCAGGGCAATAGTTTAAAGCTGTGATCATAGGACATCTGTTAACTCTATATTTAAGGTTTATTATAATAAACACAATAATAAAGATACCAAACAGGCTTAAAGTTTCAACGTGTTATTAAACAAGGAAGATATTAATATGGTCAGCCCTTCCTGTTGCGGTTAGAAGGTGAGATTATGACCAGGTCCCAGCTGTCCCCTAGTTACATCTTATTTCAGGAAAAGTATCTAAAAAAAAACCCATAATCAGTCACTTAGAAACTACAAACTCAAAAACTGCAAATCTCACAGTTCCAAAGACTAATTTAAAAATAACCTTTCGAAATAAAAGAATCCCTGTTTTAGGATAGTAGGTTGAGCACGGAAGTATTAACCATCTAGCAGTTTTAGGTCATCCAAAATTAGACATGTCCCACATTGGCTACACGATTTGTTACAAATGGGACTGGAAATTTTTGGTGTGACTTGGAGTTCATACTGGGAAATCTGCAGTGCAAAGGTCCCTTCTGCCAATTCTTCTCAAAGAAGTTAGAATTGTGGTTACCTGGCTGCTTCTGTGATCTAAAACATCATAATCTTACACTTCAAATTTCTAATTCAACATAGTAGATAGGTGTGCAGTATAGAACTATGCCATTATGACAGCTATAAATCTGTTTTTTAACTAATGGTAAAAGAGAACAAAGGTAAGCTTACTGACATAAGCAGTTAATCAATTTTGAACCCAGACCATTCTGAGGTCATCAAATTTGTTCCTGTGTGGCTTTTTTTCCCCATGGACTTCAGAAAATGATACATATCCATAACTTCCTGAAGTGCTTTGAAATAAAAGGTGGCCTTTTTTGGGAAAAGTCTAGAGAGAAGACAATCATGCCACATAAAGCAGAGACCATAATAGTTATTTTCCAGATCCATAAAAATTCTATTTCTTTCTAGGCAATCCTCGATAATGGCTTGGTTTCATCATTAAAATTGTTCTGTTTGAGTCAAGATAATATAGTTCCCAAGAGCTATGTCATACCATCAGAAAAAAGATAAACTTGGGCCAAACATGATGAGTTTCTCCTCATGAAGGTAAGGATTACTCAGAAGATTCTGTTTTCTTACTCAGAAGCCACACTCTTTAAACTATCAGGTGTTTTGTTTCTATGTTTTAAATAGAGATTGTATGTGGTGGTGTGTGTTACTCCAAGAGTTTCATCCTGTGACTAGTAGCTTCATTCTGTGAGCTTACAGTCAGATCTATGGAAAGAATGGGGGATTCAATGTGTGGCCTCAACCTCCAGGGTTCCATAGTTTGACCCCAGCCAAATGCATGCAAATGATGTCAGAAATGAAGTTTGCATTTGGGGCCTGGATGGCCTATTTCCTCTTCTTCCCTTACCCCTCTCAGATACGTTATTTCTTTTTCCATAAAAATCTCTGAAGTCTCCTGCATTGAGGGCTTGTTTAATCCCCGAGTGGAGACATACCACATCCTTCTTCTCACAAACATGCAGGCCACACATTTGTGAGAAACTCCTCTATTCTTTATTCATGTTCGAGCACATCCCAAGAGACTCTAGATGGAAGAGGTTATCTCTCACTCCAGAAGAGATGGTGGCCACCTCTGAGCTTGTTTCCAGCTCCTGTTGACCGCGTAGAAGAGGAAGAACAGGCACGGGCTGCTCCTTTGCTATGTGTAATGATTCTCTCTATGGCTTTGGTAGGCAATTGGAAAAGCCTCACACAGAGTATTAGGCCCTTTGTGGCATAGCCAGACCTCTTGCACAAAGAAGCAGAGAAACAGAAGTCCTCAAATATATAACCAGGAAGGGATGGTGACAAAATAAGAAGGGGGGGAAAAAAACAGACACTGAAAAAAGTAAGTTTTCTGGCCTAATAACACCAAGTTCTCCAATACAATTCAGTTGATTGGTGGAACGAAACTACCCTTTCTCTAAACACCTAGACGTGTGGTGGGCAATTGCATGGGGCTCTCAATATTTCTTCCCTCTGTTCAGACATAAATGTATCAGAGACGAGGTTCCCTAGAAGAATACAAGGTAGCATTCAGGATTGTGTGCAGTTCATGTTCTTCTGAGCCAGAAAAAAAAAAATTAGACTCATTAGAAAAGGGAATACACTTGCCTACCTCACAGTTTTGTCTTTTGTTGTACCAGTATGAAAGTGATTTTTAAATCAAAGTAAATTACAAATGAAGAGAATGACTTCTCCCCAATGTTATCTTTGTACACTCAACACATGGCTGGACGTTTCATCCTATTTGACATTTTGAAAATTCTGTACAATATAATAGAACATCAAGATCAGCTATAAATATCTCCATAGTCCTGGAATAAAATCATCCAGAGCTCCAAATGCCATTGGCTTCAAAAGAGCAAACTACCCAGCAATTTTATCTGGAAGCCTGATGTTAGTGCTCCCCCAGTTTATCTTGCACAGAAAACTGTGCATTGCCAAAGTCATGGGTGTCAAGCTTGAACAAGATGGTCCTGGGCATGGGAGGAAAAGACTTACTGTCCAGACCTGTGAGGGAAATTGACTTGGGAAAGGTCAGCCTTAAAACAATAAGGTAGGATCCACAAAGGAACTGAACATTTAAATCACAGCCTTGAGTATTATCAAGATGACATCCTTAGACAGGGGTCATCATTCTGCAAGGCACTGTGCTAGCCTGGGAGGCTTCTGAAGGCAAAGAAAGAAATTAACTTCTGGCTGGGTGCGGTGGCTCACACCTGTAATCTCAGCATTTTGGGAGACTGGGGCAAATCACTTGAGGTCAGGAGTCCAAAACCAGCCTGGCCAACATGGTGAAACCCTGTTTCTACAAAAATTAACTGGGCACGGTGGCGCATGCCTAGAGTCCCAGCTACCTGGGAGGCTGACGTGGGAAAATCGATTGAATCTGGGAGGCAGAGGTTGTAGTGAGCTGAGATCACACCACTGCACTCCAGCCTGGGTGACAGAGCCAGATCTGGTCTTTCTAAAACACAACAACAACAACAAAAAGCAAAACAAAAAAAAAAAAAACAAAAAAAGAAGAAGAAGAAGAAAGGGAAAAAAAAGAAAAGAAAGCAACCTCTACGAAGTTTGAGCTATTTGACAAACCTTCAACTTTTCCTTTTCCTTCAATTCTCATGACAATTTTAATTGTTCCTTGGGAGGATTCTTAACATATCTTCACATGAATAGACTTACTGAAATGACTGATATTCTCCATTCTCTTTGTATGTGTTTGGATGTTCGTAGCCAGCAGGAGGGCTGTTTTCTTGAATGTTCACCAGTTTTTGCTCTCTCCATTTGAGGTCTTTGCTTACCAAACACCAGTTGCATTTCCTCACAAACCAGTTGCAATTATAATTAGATAATTTAATAGAGTAGTAATGAATGTGTCAATGAAATAGAGTGAAAAATAAAGAAAGCTGTCATTTCTATGAAAACTAAATTGAATAATCTGGAAGGACTCTTTTTAAAGGCGAGTCACTAAAATTAAAAAAAAAAAAACACTGTAATCAAATTAGCCATGATCTAGACAACTATAAAAGAACAGGTATGAGGATAATGGAAGTGGGAATAAAGGTCTAGGAGGATTCTGTGCTTAAACTTATTTCAGTCCATTTAAAAACAAGAAGAAAAATAAGAAAACTTTGGCAATTCATCAAGGATATTGGTTTTGAAAACATAGAAAAGGAAGGACTCTAAGCAGTGGGCCACATTTCAAGAAAAGTCCTTAATCTTGCATGAAAATATTGGATAATAAACACATTTTATGTGCTTAAGAAAGGATTTCGAGTATAATACATACTATTGCTTGTTGCCACTTGAAGTGGTTTTCTGATTGACTAACCAACTAGTGGCCCTGCTTGTGTCAGACATGAGGGATTCCACTGAACTCTAAGCTCCATTTTACACATGAGGAAACTGAGAATCAGAAAGTGTATGTGATTTCTCCAAAGGGTATAGCTGGGAAATGGCAGAGCTAAGAATTGACTTTTAGCTGTATCTAAAATGGATTTGGTTATAATTCTATGTTTACACTTCTTAAGCTCCTTATATTCTTTACTTTTGATCTCACTCTGCACTTCAGTCCTCCTCTGAATCAGCTCAGAACCTCACAGGCTTCTTAGACTGTGGGTGAGTTCAGATGGGCTTCAATTGAGTGCCCTGGGAAACATCAGCATCCAGCGCCTCAATTGATGCTCTCCCCTGTGTTCTGTCCAAGCTCTTGGTCCTAGAGTCTACCATTTTGCCCAGCCTATCCAGGCTGACTTCTTTGGACAGGTTTACTTAGCCCTTATTGGACCTCCATCAACTCCTGCTCTGTGGCTGAAATACTAATTATGCCACCCCGTCAAATCTGGCCTGGCATTCAGGAACCTCTTCCTGAATCTGGTGTACCTGTCATTTCATCTCATCTAGATGGTTTCTTGTAAACATGGGCTCTGGTTTCATGAGGGTCATGTTTTCCTGTGGCTTGGTGAGAAACCAAAGTAGACATTTTCTCATTTTCTTTTAATTTTAACATTATGCTTTTAATGTGAGTTTTCAAGATAATGTTTCCATCTCAAATATTCTAGTAGCCTCCATATTAATTTTGTATGTTACTAGACCCTTGGCAGAGCTTTCCAAAGCCATGTATAGACAAGGTGATCAGCTGCTTCTAAATCCATTTCTTTACTCCCTTCTTGACCTCTTTGGCCTTTTTCACTTTCCATTTGGGTTCAGGCAAAAATCTTCCTTTGAGACCCCGAAATCATAGGCCAGTGATCACAATACTGAACCAATTCTTCCTCCTTGCTGTAGCTCACATAGATTAAATAGATCTTCATCTATTTCCATGCCAAGTTTCCTAGCTATGGAAAAGGAAAACTTATGTTCCCAGGAATATTTCCTTACGTTCATTGAGTGTATGCTAACATTTATTAAACCTATACCATGCCTAGTCCTCTACAAAATCCTTTACATATATTATCTTATTTATTCTTAAATTAGCCTTAAAAATGTACTGCCATTATTCCAATTTTAAAGATAATAAAGCAGAGAGGTTACATGATCTGTCCTAGCTTGTGCAGTTAGGAAGTGGTGGCATCAGAATTTATAGGAAGTTTTTGTAATCATAGATTTCTGGGCATAACAACTTCTACTTCTCACCTGATGCTGTCTGTAATTGTTTCATGATTAAATGCATAGAAGACCATGGGACATTTCATATAAAGGGACATAATGCACTCACTTTCAGGTCCCTCAGCCAAAATGGGTACTAATGAATAAAGACAGAGGAAACTAGGTGGAAAAGGGTGATAGAGCCTCTGGTCCAGTGTTGTGGGGAGCTGATACAGGGACTCATGTTGCTTGATTAAGGCAGTAGCCCTTTAGCATAAGGGTGACTGCTTGGTTTTGCTTCTTGCTGCAAAGATATCCTGTGTCCCTGCACTTATGGGAGGGGAGACGGGAAGAAGCAACTTGCAGTTTTTTTTATCAGACAGTGATGTGTGAATAGACCATTAGTTGTAATTTGCAATCCAACTTCATCAATACTATAGGTCATGGAAACTCTAAGAACTTTGCAAGTGGTTGGCTGCTTTTGTTAATTTCCAGTGCTATTATGAGCTTTTTGTCTTTTCCTTTGTTTTATAAAACATTTTCATAAGATGCTGAGAAAGATGATGTTGGGAATGCTGGACTATGATGCTCTTTTTAGCAGAAAGACTACTACTCTCCTCTGCTCTGTTATGATGGTTATTCTCAATAAACCTGTTATCAGCTTCCAACTCTCAACTCCATTTGTTTCAATAACATTGAATGACTATCTCAGAAATCCTAATCTTACTTTCTTATTTGTACCACTATCTAAACCACAACTACCCAGGATGCCCTCAACTATCAAACTCCCCCAAATCCCCTCTCAAAGATTATTGACCATCTAACCATCCCTCTTTGAAAGCACCTTGGAAAACATAGAGCACAACACGATATTATTTGGTTTAGTTATGGTTATACTTATGAGCCTTTCCCACCTTTCTCACAACTCACTCAGCAAATCTCTAGCTGGATGTATTCATTCATTTAACAAATGCTTACTGAACACCATTATGAAGTATGTTAACAAGATAGAACATTAAAAACAGCCATGTCCCAACTTTCATGGAGAGTGACATCCCATGAGATGGAGACAAATGTTTACAAAGTAAATCAATAAATGTATGATAGATAGTGATAAACAATTTGGGGAAAAATAAGACCTCATAAGAGGAATGTGGTTTTTAGGTAGGGTGGCTAGAGAAATCCTCTGAGAGGAAGTGACATTTGAGTTAAATGAGGCCAAGCCATGATGCTATCTGGGAAGGAAAAGACACACAGACAGAGAATGTTAAAGAAACAACATGTGCAGACCCCTGGGGCAGGAGGGTCCTTGTTGTGTTTTAGGGCTAACAAGGGCACAACTGGAGTAGAAAAGACAAGACCAATCACTTTATGACCATCTCTTTGTATTGTTCCTGGGTCTGTGATGATCTGCATTTGGGAGAAGGTATACAACACAGCAGACTTCACTCTTGAGATGTTGGTCCTTTTCAGTCATTCTTTGATGCTAACCTATGCTGGACAATCCTACTGTATCATCTCCACCAGCTCCCGATCTCACTCCTCTTGACAGCACTTCTGAAATTTCCCACCCTTCCACCACCCGCCTGTTTACTCTCCTGTCTCTTGCTGACTTCATCACTGTGGTCCATTTTCCAAAGAGACATAATCAAATAGTCTCAAAATAACTAACAATTCTTTGAATATCACCAGTTAATCCAACTCATATTTAAATTCTGACCTCCTGCTTACCACCTGACTCTGAACTCACAGCTTAAACTTGCTGCTTACATTTCCTGACGACTAATTCCTTGTGACCTGATTTCTGCTTCTACTACTAAATTTCCAACACTCATGCTTCCCCTACTTTGTCCCCAATGTAACTCATAATCTTTTCTGACCAGATTTAATAATCTCTTCCAGCTGCTCATTCTCCTGACACTACCTGCTGATTTTGACAGTATTGGCCACCCCAATCCTGGGAGGTTGAACAATGAACTGATCGTGTAAAATCTGAAATTTACTCCCAGAGCCACTGTGAGGACTGTGGCAATTTCCTTGAACTGCCCATGCCTCAGTTTCCTCATTTATAAATAGGAGTAAGAATATTATCTGTTTCCTATGATTGTTATGAGTATTAAATAATCCTTAAGAAGAGGTTAGTAAAGCACAAGGCCATGCACACATTCAATAAACTGTTAGTTCTTATTATTTTAAGAGTATGGAGACCCTTCTCATGTCTTGACTTCTGACATAATGCATTCCCTTTGTTCTTTTCAAATTTTCGTCTCATTCTTTGCTTATGTCCATTCAAACTGAAAAGTTACTGTATGTTAATACAAGGTGGAGGAATTGGAGATACAAAACTGAGTAAGAGATGAACCTTTTCCTCAAGGAACCCATAGCCTAAGGGCCTTTTAATCACCTTTTCATTCTTTATCCAAGGATTTCATAGTCGCCCCATAAACCTTGAGCTCTTTGATCTTTCTTTCATGGTTTTGGCTCATCAGAAAACCTTCCATTCACAAAGGTAAACTGTTTTACTTTGTTCTAGTCACCCCTAAATTCATACCTTCAGGCTTAACCTGTGCCCTGTAAAGTCCAGCCTTCCCATTGGACAATTCTGCTGTGAGTACCACTATCTTTGTCTGCAGCTGCCTAAGTCCCAGCCCATGTACTCTTTGAGGAACAGGAGAGTTCTCTCTCAACCTTCATTCTATTGATGGAGACTCAGAGACCTCTCTTGAACGCAGCTGATCAGCACATAGGTCCCAGCTCTGGCTCCGGCTTTGGGGTCTATGATAAACAATCTTCAAGGAGTTCACTTCAATCATGAACACAGGTTACCTCTGGCTCTTAGGAGTTAGCATATCATCATAGTTGTGGCTTCTGGAGCATTAAATCCCAGCTCAGATAAAGCTAGTGTATAATTCTGCAACAGTAGTAAAGAGAAGTTGGATTCTATATCGGTTACCTTCTACTGTGTAACAAACCACCACAAAATGTAGTAGCTTAAATCCACAATTATTTGTGATTCCTCATGAATCTATAGATTGACTGGGCTTTTCTAATCTGTAGTAGCTTGACTTGGGCTGGATGGTCTAGGATGGTCTCACTCATTGATGGCTCAATATCATTTGGACCCCAAAGATGACAAAGTTCTCCACTGACAGATATTGACCAATATGTCAGGCAGGCTTAGAGTATCATAAAGCAGGCAGGTTCAGGGAAGGCACTACATGGCTGCTACAGGTTGTACATCTTCCCCCAGAGAAGGTGACACTTTCAATAGCAGGAGTTATGTGGCCCTATTTAAGGGAAAGAAAACACCAAGACCCTTCAGCAACAAACTCCACTCTCTATTCAACATCACCATCAAGATTTCCCTTCAAAGGCACTCAGAACTTTCATGGTCCAGATGCTCCCTGGATTTTTCAGTGGGTCAGGACAATATTCTTTCTTCCCTCATGCTTCCTAAAATGGGCCTTTTGGTTTCAAGCAATACTTCCCACCTACAGCCTACTAATGGCTACAGTGGTGGCATTTTCAGGCTCCATGTCAAGACCATGTGAGTGATCCAGGCAGATCTTCTTGTCTGCCAGTCACCTATTTTGTGAAGGCATAATTCCATCTCTTCTGAAAATGCTATTTAATGATAATATTAGTATTTCTGTTTTTAATTTTTCCCTTTAAATTCATTTGATTTTCACATCTTAATATCTGTTTTCCCAGCTACTCCAATTTACCCAAGTTTCAAACAATGATAATAATTAACCAGTAAGCTTTTATTGAGTGCTTGGTATCTTCTGGGCATAATGTGAAGGCTTGTAGAGGACTATTTTAGTTAATCCTCAAAATAATTCTGAGATAGACAGGATTAGCTCATTTACCTGGAAGGAAACTGAGTTTCAGAGATTTGCTCAAGATCATGCAGGCCAGTCAGTCCTAGGACATGAGAGAAGATGGAAGGGATAGTTGCTCAGCAGCCAAAAACAAACAAACAAACAAACAACACTTCTAATTCCCATGTCCCATGTTATAAGCAGCATAACTTCCCCATTCTGCCTCTGGAACTAGGAAGATCTCAGTCAAAACCTAAATGTAGGCCACAGAAGGGCTACTCAGTGACCTGTATTTCAGGCTCTTTATCAATCCAAACTCACAGCTGACTGTCCCCTGGGACTCCAGGTGTATCACAGTTGCACTCAGTTCAACCAACTCACCACTCTTAGGGGGAAAAATCATAATGGAGCAGCATTTTCAGTTTCTCTAAAGAATAATTTTGAGTATGTTCTCAAACAATGGAATGTCAGGGGGTTATTCGTTCATTTTGGAGAGAGCATTAATAAGCAGGTAAAGCAGGAATTTATAATGGATGGCACAGCTGAACCCTAATATTTCACTACCCCCACATCGTCATGACACAGCTGTACAGAACAGTGTGAAATCATGAGAAATAATGAGTTGTCTGTGAAAATGTTGTAGGCTGAAATCCTAATGAGCTCTTTAGGCTGAAAAGCTGAAGTATTTCTATTTCTATAGTGGGAGCTTATACAAATAAACTTACGTATGTAAGTGTAATATAAAATCAGAAAATGGTAACAGGAATATTAGGTGAAACTTTCTCTTCCATGCATAGTCCTGAGTTGTTATTCCCACACCCAAACCCTCGTCCCATATCCCAGAATGAAGAAATAACTTTGGCCCATTTCTAAGAGTATTTGCTTCTATTGATTCCATTTCAAGTGACCCCTAGATTTTCATTAAAATATTCTGGAACACAGGAGACATTTTCACTGGGCATATATCTGAGTTTGTAAGAAAAATAGGGCTGGATGAGGTGGCTCACACCTGTAATCCCAGCACTTTGGGGGGCCAAGGGAGGCGGATCTTGATGTCAGGAGTTCAAGTCCAGCCTGGCCAACATGGTGAAACCCTATCTCTACTAAAAATACACACACGCAAAATTAGCCAGCGTGGTGGTGTGCACCTGTAATTCCAGCTACTCGGGAGGCTGAGGCAGGAGAATTGCTTGAACCTGGGAGGCAGAGGTTGCAGTGAGCCGGGATTGTGCCACAGCACTCCAGCCTGGGTGACAGAGTGAGACTGTGTCTCCAAAAAATAAAAATAAAAATAAAAATAAAGCTTCTCTTCTGTTAAGCTGTAATATTTTGTGCCTGTTTGTCATGGCAGTTTAGCCTACCCTATCTAACACATAGGGGAATAACATGGTTTGGTAGGATGGTGCACTGGATCAGTCACAGTAGCCCAGGAAGTCCTTCCACCATTGGATCCTGCCACATACCATGTCCCCACTCCTACAGGTACCCTCACACCTTGCCCCTTCCCAGGCCCAGCAGCACTTGGAAAATGGACCCAAGGAACCATATGTTACTCCAGCCCTGGCAGAACTGCTAGAGGGTATGAACCCTAAAGCCATTCTGGTGACCTTCCCAAATATCTGAAGACAAATAACCTGAATTGGTTTGGACTTGCCTGAGATTTTCCAATGCCTCAATTGTATCATAAAAGCCAGCAATTTCATAACTCATCTACTCACTCACTCCCCCATGGGGTTTCCAGCGATTCCTTCTAGTGACAGAGCCACCAGGTCCTTAGAGTGGGGATGTTTCAATATAAAGGTTTCATCAGGAGCTTCCCTGATTGTGCAGCAAGCACTTTGTTTTATGAGAAAATGTTTGACTCTTCTTACTGGTGGATATACAGAGGGGGACAGAGGAATTCCTATGTGATATTTAGGTGTGTGACAAACACCTACTGTGAAGATGAGAATATCTCCATCCTGAAAACAAACCTAGAGCTAGCAAAGGGAAGGCAAAAGATATGGACAAGGGTCCAAAGATTTCACATACACACTGTGTGTCAGATAGAATACTAAAACTATCATGGTAAATCAAATCCATTAAACACACTTAAAATACCACAAACATTAGCGGAATCCTATCTTATAAACAATACTTATTTTAATCAGCCTTTCAAAAAACTTTTTTTTTTGAGACGGAGTCTTGCTCTATCACCCAGGCTGGAGAGTACAGTGGTGCGATCTCGGCTCACTGCAAGCGCCACCTCCCACGTTCATGCCATTCTCCTGCCTCAGCCTCCCAAGTAGCTGGGATTACAGGCGCCTGCCAACCACGCACGGCTAATTTTTTGTATTTTTAGTAGAGACGGGGTTTCACCGTGTTAGCCAGGATGGTCTCAATCTGACCTCGTGATCCACCCACCTAGGCCTCCCAAAGTCCTGGGATTACAGGTGTGAGCCACTGCGCCCAGCCCTCCAAAAACTTTTAAAGTATCAGCTAGATCACATCAAAGTTCAAACTTTCTGAAATAAGCTAACAGCCCCCTAAAAACCGTCTGGGATGCCTTGGGAGATAATTGGAGAATTGAAAGACATTTGTTAAGTTTTTGCAAACCTTTGGAATTCTCAAATATCTTAGTGATCATAGGAGTGTGGACAATGCTTTCTCTCTTTTATGCCTTTGAATACAAATGACGAATGTGGTCATAATGACAAAAGGGAAATGCCAATGATCTAGGGTCCTCTGATTATGCCTACAAAGGAAAATGGCTCAAAGACCTAAATGTTCAAGCAAAAACTATAAAACTGTTAGAAGAAAAATAGGGGAAAACCTTCACAGCATTAGCTTTGGCAATTATTTCTTGGATGCCACATCACAAGTGCAGGCAACTAATAATTTCTCTATTTAAAATTATAGAGACAAAGTAGATTGGTGGCTGCCAGGGCTGAAGGATGGGAAAGTGGGGAGTTAATGTTTAATGGATACTGAGTTTCAATTCTGGAAGATGAAAAACTCCTGGGATGAATAGTGCTGACAGTGGCACAGCAATGTGAATGTACTTAATGCAACTGAACTGTATGCTTAAAAATGGTTAAAATGGTAAAATTTTTGTTTATCTTAAATAGATAAATTATTACGGTGAGCATTTGTTCACTGTATCAAAAGACACTGTCAACAGACCAAAAAGGTGATCCACAGGATAGAAGAAAATATTTGCAAGCAATATATCTGATAAAGGGTTAATATCCAAAATATGAAAAGGACTCCTAAAACTCAACAGCAAAAAATAAGCAACCAAGTTAAAAACATGGACAAAAGACTTGAATGGAAATTTCTCTATAGAAGACATACAAATGTCCAATAAGCACATGAAAAAATGTTCAACATCACTAATAATTAGTGATATGGTTTGGTCCTGTGTCCCTACCCAAATCTCATCTCAAATTGTAATCCCCATGTGTCAAGGGAGGAACCTGGTGGGAGGTGATTGCATCATGGGAGAGGTTTTCCCCATGCTGTTCTCGTGATAGTGAGTTATCATGAGACCTGATGGTTTAAAAGTGTGTAGAACTTCCCCCTTCTCTCCTGCCACTATGTAAGACATGCCTTGCTTCCTCTTTGCCTTCTGCCATGATTGTAAGTTTCCTGAGGCCTCCCCAGCCATGCAGAACTGTGAGTTAATTAAACCTCTTTTCTTTATAAATTACTCAGTCTTTATAGCAGTGTGAAAATGAACTAATACAATTAGGGAAATGGCTATCACCACAATGAGATGCCACTTTATACCTGATTGGATGATTACTATCACATGCACACACAGAGAAAATAAACATTGGCAAGGATGTAAAGATATCAGAATCCTTGTGCATGGCTAGTGGGAATGTAAAATGGTGCAGCCACTTCAGAATACAGTATGGCAGTTCCTCAAAAACTTCAACAGTGAATTACCATAGGATCCAGCAATTCTGCTTCTGAGTATATAACCAAAAGAATTAAAAGCAGGAACTCAAACAGGTATTTTTACACAAATGTTCACAGCAGCATTATTCACAATAGTCAAAAGATGAAAGTAACCCATGTGCATACACAGAAGGATGTATAAACAAAATGTGGCATATACAAACCAACAGAATATTATTCAGCCTTAGAAACAAAGTACATTCTGATACACACTACAGTTGGAATGAACCCTGAGGACACGGTGTTAACTGAAATAAATTAGTCAGGAAAGGGCAAATATTGTGTCTCCTCCACTAACATGAGGTACCTGGAGTAGTCAAATTTATAGAGACAATGTAGAATGGTGGCTTCCAGGGCTGGAGGATAGGAAAATGAGGAGTTAGAGTTGGACGGATACAGAGTTTCAATTCTGGAAGATGAAAAGTCCCGGGGATGAATCGTGGTGACGGTGGCACAACAATGTGAATGTACTTAATGCCACAAAACTGTAACTTTAAAATGGTTAAAATGGTAAATTTTACATTATGCATATTTTACTACAATTTTAAAAATAATAAACACTTTTCTTAAGAAAAAGAGTAATGGTACGTATAATGAATTCTTAAAAACCCACTTTGGCTGGGTGCGGTGGCTCACACCTGTAATCCTAGCACTTTGGGAAGCTGAGGCAGGCAAATCACTTGAGGTCAGGAGTTCAAGACCTGCCTGGCCAACGTGGTGAAATCCCATGTCTATTAAAAATACAAAAATTAGCTGGATATGGTGGCATGCACCTGTAATTCCAGCTACTCAGGAGGCTGAGGAAGGAGAATCGTTTGAACCCAGGAGACAGAGGTTGCAGTGAACCGAGATTGCACCACTGCACTCCTGCCTGGGCAATGGTGCAAGACTCTGCCTCAAAAAAGAAAAAAAAAAAAAACGCTTTAATCTTCATTACATACGTATATCAGAATTAAGGACTTTAATTACACAGAAAATTTATGTGCATTGAACCAGTCTTTTGTGGAGGTGAATAATCTGCTCGGAAATTTTATTTCCATTAAGTAAAAGAGCTTGAACGAGCTTGTTGTGATCATGCATTGGGGTGTTTTACTCTGATCCATGCTCTGTGACTGTCTTCTTCATCCGTGATGGTCCTCTTTGTCTTGCCCTAGTACAAACACCACAGAACCATGGATACTGTGATTCTGGGTTTCCCTACAGCTGATTGGAACAACGATAAGTGCCTGACTCAAGATGGGTCAGTCAGTCAGAGACCTTTGCCAATAAATTTGGAATTGGGAAGAAAACAAAATGATGACAGGAAAGAACAAAGACAGAGAAGTTGTGATAGGCAGCCTCTGAAAGGGCTCCCAGTGATCTCTATCCACTGGAGTGGATGTCTCTCCCATCAGTTCAGTGTGGGCTGAAACTAGTGTCTCATTTCTAACAAATAGAAGACCTAAAACTGAGAGAATGTCATTTCCACGATTAGGTTTCAAGAAGACAGAGACTTCCATCTTGCGTTTCATCTCTGATCTCTTTCACTTGCTCAACCTGATGGGAACCAGCAGTCATGTTGTGAACTGCCTTAGAGAGAGGCCCATGTTGCAAGGAATTAAGAGGGCTTAATAACCTTCAAGGAACTGAATCCTGCCAACAGCCAAGTGAGGGAGTTTGGCAACTTCATTAGTGAAGCCTTCAGATGAGACTGCAGCCCTGGTCAACACCTTAATTGCAGCCTCGAATGAGACCTTAAGAAAGAGGACCAGCTAAGACAAACCTAGATTCTTGCTTCCACAGAAACTGAGATAATACATGTTTGTTGCTTTAAGCCATCAAGTTTTGGTGTCATTTGTTACATAGCAATAGGCAACTAATACAGAGAAACAGAGGCAGTGACCCTTTTGGAAGCAACGTTTAAAAGATATGAACACAGCAGTTGAGGACGACCACACTATGCCATGTAGAGGAGGGTGAAAAGAACTGAGTCTTAAAAGAAAAAAGCCTTTAGGAATAGGCATGTGAGAAGCAGATGCAGAGTGTGAGTGAGAACACAGAGTGGGTTCCCAGTGGCTTGCCAGTTCTCCATTCCAGTCCTTCCCAAGGCCTGGCTGCACTCCTGTCTTTGTGTTCTGTGAAATCTCTGGTACTTCATAATAAATTGTCTTTATTTTCTTTATTTATCTCAGTTGGTTTCTATAACTTGCAATCAGAATCCTAAAAGCCTAGGATGTATCAAGTTGCACAGCTGTGATTTTTGAAGGCAGCCAGACACTTGACAATGAGTTTGGCAGTTTAAAGAGGCTCTTGGCTTCGGAAGCACCCAGATGTTCTGAGCCACTTGACTTTGGGTCATAAGAAAGCGAGCCAACTTCAAGAGTATCTAGTTCTCAACCTACTGCTCTAATCAATGATCAACCATGGCAAAATCTATTCCGTGTTAGGTGGTTTGAATAATATTTGTTCAGAACTTAGAGATCCCAGCTGAAAGCTGTTTGAAATACACAATATTGCTGTTGACACAGAATAAACTGTTATCCTTTCTTCTAAAGAACACAGTGATATTTTTGGAACGCCCTTATTATATTACATGATGGAAATACATATCCAGATGAGGCATATTTTAATTCTTAGAAACAGCCTAGCTACATAAAATGTACTATTCTCTCTTAATCCAGTTAAATCTCTTTGGTGTTTTCTGTTTTAAAGTCGTGTCACTGCCTAATCACTCACCATCTTAACAAAATTCAAAGCAGTTTACATCTTACAGACTTGGTAATAAAACAGAGACTTAAAAGCAATAAACATCTTTGAAACAATTCATCCAGCCCTAAAATGGTGCCAGAATGAGTTTTGGAATGATAAGTTTGAATTTAAAAATCAAAATTTGCTCTCAGGCTGGGACTTAAAATGTCACAAATACATTTTCATAGCTAAGTTATAAACCTTGAAAAATGGCCTAGATGTCCAAGCAAATACAGATGCACTGCAATGCTTCTTCAATGCTGTCAGGACACCCACTTGGGGTCTCTTCATGCGTATATCCACATGCATGTTATCTGGATTTTTGCCTTATTTCCATGTGTTTAACATTCATTCTTATGTTGAAAGAACATGTTTGGCATGAGCACCGTTTATCACTGGTGCTCCCCTACTTCCCCTTGTCTCCAGGCTCCTTGACCGTGGTGAACACCCCATTTCCCCTTCCTGAGGGCCATATCACACAAACCTCGAGGTCCCAGGCAACAGGAAATGAGCAAAGTGTCATGCATTAGAGCAAGAGAGTATGTTAAGAGAGGTTGAGTAAGCTTGTTGTGGTCACGTTTTGGAGTGTTTTACTCAGGTGCACGTGACACTAACAGCCTTCTTCATCCACGAGGGTACCCTCCTCTTGCGTATGCTGACTCTACCATGCTGGTACGCCATGAGTCTGCAGCTCCACTGCAGCTGACTGCAACAACATCAAACATCTGACATAGAAGGCATTCCAACTCATTTTCTTTATTTTGCAATTCTTTCTAAGTTGTTATTATTCAATTCATCCTCAAAACAAGTTCTCAGGGGTAGAGTTGTCAATCTCTGGTTAGACTTTTCTCCCATCCCAATCCAGTCTTAAACTATAATTGCTTGGTGTCCTGTCCTTCCAGTCCCCATCTGCCCTCTATGCTTAGTTGATTGTCATACCCATCCATGGGCAGGCAGGTTTTTTCCACCTGCTCAGATGATCAAATTTGCATAGTCACGATTAGCAGGCCATGGGAGCCGGGATCTTGGCTGCAATTGTCAATTGTTCTACCATTGACAATTGAGTAATAGCATAAAGAGTTATCTCTTGAATAATAGCGTGAAGAGTTGTTGTCAGTTCTGACATTTATGATGACAATAAAATTAAGAATATCTGGATAAGAATATTAAATGAACTATATGGAGTTTGCTAATTTTTTTACTTTGGAGAATATGTGCCTGTGCATAGCCTCAGCTCATGAATGTGTATCTCCCCTACAATACCAAATAGCCATTTTCTGGTCCATCAGCTTGGAGGCCTCTTCCTCCCCAGATGCTCAACTCACTCCTTCCCCTTCTTCAGGTCTTTCTGCTCAGGCGTTGCCTCGTTGTAGAGGTTTTCCGTCACTGTCCTCTATCAAATAGCAATCCCTGCCCTTCTGCCACATACCCTGTCTTCCTTATCCCTCTTTATTTTTCTCTATGCTTCTATAACATATTATTATTCATCTTCCTTCACTAGAACCTAAGAACCATGAGGGCACAAACTACTGTGTGGCCACAGCCTGGAACACAACCTGGCATTCAGGAGGCTCTCAATAAACCTCTATGGTAGGAATGCATACAATCAGTATATATTCAAATACAAAAAAATCAAAATTTCAGTAAATCATGGTTCTAAGTCTTGATGAAGCTTAGTTGGCACAAGAACTGTCTTACTTGGCTATTTGGGATATTTCTCTACAACAGATGTTGCTCATCTTTTTGCTGTATTCTTGCTCCTGTCACACTGATCTATATCAGGTTGCTGCCTTGTATTATATCTGATTCACAGAAAAGTCTCGCTCTCTCTATCTGCAACTACTCAAAGTGTTCATTATAAGTCAAGTTTTGATCAACTCTATACCTCTAATTATCTCCATTACTGATAGCTTCTGTGCAGCTCTCTGCAGTGTTAGAATTAAAAATGTCCCCCTTTCTCAAGTGTACTCTGCACAAGTGGTGGATGAAAAGTCTAAAGCAGCTTCCTTCCAGGTTCTGCTTTGTACAGCATGGGTTTATGCATCACCCAGACCCATGTACTTGCCTTGGTGCTGCTTAAAGCCATGGAGCTTGGTTGCTGCTACTACTTCTGCTACAAATGCAGGGCTCTGATCTGCTTCCCTTTTGTTGCTTGGGTGCCTCCTCTTCCACACAGGCCATGCAAATACCCTAGTGCTTCCCTGTCTTTGCTCAGCGCATACATGAGAAGTGTGTAACTGTGAAGTGGAGGGTACTAATATACCACACAGGCAAATTTTAATCAATAGGAGACAGAAGCCGGTAAAATAATAGTTCTTCTTTTTTCCCTGTGGAGTGATGATTGAAAGACACAGTAGCATCACACATCCTCTCCAAAGCTTCCCAGGACACTAGGCAGTCCTTTCTTCATGAAGTGCTGCCACCTTGGAGACTCTTCTATTTGCTCACCCTCCTTCCCTGCCTCACTCCAGCTCTTTCTCACTCCTCCTTCCTGGGATTCACTCTTCAATACCATGTTGGCACAAAAGCCTTATTTCAGGCTCTGTTTCTAGGGAATTCAGGCTAAGGTTATATATATATAGAGAGAGAGCTTTTAGAGGAAATAAAATAACTTTCAGGGAAAAAAACACAAAAATGTAAAATAAAATAAAAGCAAAGACAAAATAATAAAACAAAACAGTAACTAAAATTGTTTCATTGCCTAAAAGTTATTATTGCTTTTATTTCCTATGTCATACCAGAAGAAAATTTTTCTAAGTAAAGTGGCTTGATTTTGCTGGATAATTATTTGGATCCCACTAATATGTATGCTTTAAATGTACTTCAGAATACACAATGTGTATTCATATACTTCATTTCATCTCATCAATAATTAGGAGGACAGTCACTGTTGGACGTATTAAAGAGTGAGCTCAGTTCTTACTCCCATACCGCCTAAGAATCCTTTGAAGATAAAGCACTCCTGACCTAAGAATGAAATAATAATGATAGTAATTTCAGTCTGTGTGATTAGAGAAGGTAAAGATCTGTGGTCCAGCAAGGTACTGTAGGCTCCTTAAACAGATCACATTTTGTCTTACGTGTATTTCTAGCTCTAATAAAGTTAATTCACATTGCTTGTGGGTTCTCTATAATTATATTATTCAGATTTGTTTTTTGAAATATAAATTTTCCATGATGTTAGTAAAATAAAGAGTTTTTCTTAAAAGCCAACTTAGGAGTTTGAAACAGCATATTCAGAGCTTAGTGCCACAAAATCAAAAGAGGGAAAAAAAAATTGCCTAATGAAGTAAAGAGTCTAGGTATGATCCCAGTCATACCTGGGCTCTGTACCTGACAGGGCATAAACCTTCAAAATTTGAATGCTGAACAGCTAGTTGTGAGTTCCTTTGAAAGTCAGTACAGGGGCAGGCGACCTTTGGGGAGTGGCGTCTGTGAGTCAGTCATTTGGAAGTTGGAACATATTCCCCATGGAAACAATATCCCACATAGTGACTAAGTCCCCATGCCGATTCCTCAATGCTTATTTAACCCAAAATGTACTTGAATCTTATCTCTGGAGGTTATTTGGGTGAAAGGAAGACAAGGGAACAGAGAAAATGGACTTCCTCTGGTTTTCCTGGCTCAGAGCTCTCTTACAACTTTTGAAAAAGGACAAAATTGGCCAGGCACAGTGGCTCACGACTGCAATCTCAGTATTTCAGGAGGCAGAGGTGGGCGGATAGCTTTAGTTCAGGAGTTGGAGACCAGCCTGAGCAAGTAGTGAAACCATGTATTTACCAAAAATACAAAAACTTAGCTGGGTGTAATGGCGCACATCTATGATTCCAGCTACTTGGGAAGCTGAGGTGGGAAGATTGCTTAAGCCTGGGAGTCAGAGGTTGCAGTGAGCTGAGATTGTACCACCGCACTCCAGCCTGGGTGACAGAGTGAGATACTGTCAAAAAAAAAAAAAAAAGAAAAAGAGAGAGAGAAAGAAAGACAGAAGAAAGAAAGAAAGGGAGAGAGAAAGAGAAAGAAAAGAGAGAAAGAAAAAGGAAGAAAGAAAGAAAGAAGAAAGAAAGAAAGAAAGAAAGAAAGAAAGAAAGAAGAAAGAAAGAGAGAAAGAAAGGACAAATTTGGCTTCAGCCTTATCTCACCTTCCTCCCTTCAGCTGTTTCCTACCTTTCAGATTTCCTCCCAAAGACCTACCTCTCAAAGCAGGGCACCCACAGTCACTCCACACCCACCACCTACTGCTCCATCAGAGCCTGCACCCGAGGTCTCTCTGTGATCACAGGACCTGCCCCTGCTCAGAGCTGCCCCTCACAGATGCTCAGGATGGGCACAATCTGCCCAACTACTTCACATGACTATGGGACTAGCCCATCACATACCATCACCCTGCCAGGAGCTTAGACCATCGAAACAGGTTGGTTTTACACAAAGAGGTGTTAACATAAGAGTATTTGTTAACGTATTACATAACCTGAGGAAGTATCCCAGGGCCTGACACACTTGAGGTGACCACCCCTATAGAGTAGACCATATTGTGGATATATTGCCCTGCAGTGATGCACAGATTTCCAAACACCAAGAGAGAGAGATCAATTAGAGTCTTTTTTTTCAGCTCCTAATTCCCTATCAAATGGCAGGTCGTTTAGGGCAGATTGGTTTTCCAGGATTCTGTCCTCTGTATCAGCTCCCCTGAGATGACTCAACTCTCCATGGTTTCTTTACTTATGAAATTACACACGTCTTTTTTAAAAGAAAAAAATGTTGGATGTGTTTTCCCTGCCTCCTATGGTTGTGCCAAGGGCCTCTGCTAGAAGGAAGAAAAGACAGACAGAGCAGGCCTGGACAGCAGTTGTCACCTGGACACATGGATGATTGGTCATTGGGGACTGATTATTCAATATATAAAATAAAAATCTGGCTGAGTATAACTTTTGTTTTAGGCAAAAATATGAACTTCTTTATTTACCAAAATATTTAAGTCATAAAAAAACCAGACTTTTTGCCTTAAATGCAGTGATTAATGTTCTGTCCTCCTCTAAGTCAGCACAATGAATGACTACATTTGCTTCTTGAATGTAGGAGCCCCCCAGTCCTGTTGACTCCCATCTCTTTCTTCCCCACCTCTAGGACCTAGAGCAGGACTTTGAGGACAAAAGGTGTTCAATAAGTGGTCTTATTAAAAGTCAGTTTACCAAAACTCCTACTTTCTTCTCTAAAAGCCACTAAATATATCCAAGGGTGGAAAGAAACTGCAGATAACCAATGACAAGGCCTTTTTTCCCTCTTAAGTGTGGTCTTTGTACCAAAACCAATTGTGAATCAAAACCGAGCACATTTCTGACTCCCACTACAGATGAGGTAGATAATGTCAGCTGGGAGCAGGTGGGAAGGGTCGCAGCCCAGCACTGTCATCTGAGCCCGTTACTCCAATGAGCCTGTTAGAATGCTACAATCCAGCATCTTAGAAGGCTGCATATCCTTGCAGATTGGGGGGAACAAAAAAGAATAAAAGGGGCCATATGGAGCCAGGAGCTTGCCCCCTGGATCAGCAGTTCAGGATGGGCCTGAGAGCACTCTGGGTGCCTGGAAAATAGGCTGTGCCTGGCTGTCAGGGAGCACCCTAATGGAGGACTGAACTGCTGAAGCACAAGACAGACCCAGGAGGCAGCAGGCAAGGCCCTGGAGAGGAAGCCACTAAGTCACCAGGAACCCTCAGTGTTGAATCAGCAACTGCAGTTCCTTAGAACATTCCATAAGTGTCCTTCTCTCTCTAAGATGAAAGATACCTCCCACCCACCTCCACACTCTCCCTAAGTTTCAAGGCTCTCTCTGTTATTGTGTGGATGATAAATTTAGCATTAAATGAAAGTACTGTTATTAGATGTGTATTGAGCACTCATGTTCCTGCCTTATCCTTCTTTCATTATTTATGAAAGATGAGGAAAGCTCCAACCTGTCTCTCTGAGATAAGAAGGGT
This sequence comes from Pan troglodytes, assembly GCF_028858775.2. Taxonomy (NCBI): domain Eukaryota; kingdom Metazoa; phylum Chordata; class Mammalia; order Primates; family Hominidae; genus Pan; species Pan troglodytes. Next base: position 33,612,299 of record NC_072412.2, read on the forward strand.
GAGATAAGAGGTGGGAGATCTCAAACAAGAGCCTGGTCAGCCACAGCCATGGCAGTGACAAGATGCTCCAGAGGAAAGTGGAACCCAGGGCTCTGGACTACATCAGCATCACTGCCCACCTGAGGCTCTCCTATCAGCCCCGTGATGGTTAATACTGTCAACTTGGTTGGATCAAAAGATGCAAAGTATTGTTCCTGGGTGTGTCTGTGAGGGTGTTGCCAAAGGAGATTAACATTTGAATTAGTGGATTGGGAGAGGCAGACCCACGTTTAATCTGGTTGGGCACTATCTAATCAGCTGCCAGCATGGCCAGAATAAAGCAGGCAGGAGAAGATGGAAGAGCAGACCCGCTGAGTCTTCTGGCTTTCACCTTTCTTTCCATGCTGGATGCTTCCTGCCTTCAAACATCAGACTCCAAGGTCTTGAGCTTTTGGACTTACACCAGTGGTTTGCCAGGGGCTCTTGGGCATTCAGCCACAGACTAAAGGCTGACCTGTTGGTTTCCCTACTTTTGAGGTTCTGGGATTTGAACTGGCTTCCTTGCTTCTCAGCTTGCAGACAGCCTATTGTGGGACCTCACCTTGTGAACGTGTGAGTCAATACTCCTTAATAAACTCCCCTTCATATATACATCTATCCTATTAGTTCTGTCCTTCAACAAAACCCTGACTAATACAAGCCCCAACCCTGGAATTTGTTTTACAAAGGAGATATCTTTCCTTACAGTCTTCTCCCGCCTGGTTATTGGTCTAGTGTGGATATTTGCCTTCTTGTGTTTTCGATACATGATCAAATGACTGGATGGATAGTGTGTATGTATTTTCATTGATGAGGAACCTCACACATAAGAAAAGAAACCTGATAAAGTCAAGCCAGGAAAAGCGCAGAATATGGCATTTGCTCCTAAAGAAGGCCCTCATGAAGTAGCTTTAAACAAACTTTGCTTCCTTCAAGAAACCACCTTCTCTAGAGAATACCTGTTGGAGAGATTAAGTATCATTTGCCCCATGAATTTCAGCGTGATTCATTCGGCAAGCATTACTGAGTGCCTGTTAAGTGCAGGGCTCTCTACTAGGCATGGGTAGACAGTGAGTGAAACTAGACACAGTCTTTGCCTCCCAATTTTAAGAAAATGCCTCCTGATTGGTAAGAATCTGGAGACCTCTCCTCCTTTGGCCCCTGGAAGGGAATATGATATTCCTAATAAAGACATTGTCTGTCCTATGAGACACTTCATAATTTGCTCAGGAGGGGAGCTCAGATTTACACTAGAAGAGAAACTGTGAGGTCTCCAGTGAGTTTGGGGTAACTGTGAAATGAATCATTGCCAGTTGGTCTGTGGGAAGATCAATTCCCATACAAAGCACCAAACAGAAATTCTGGAGCCAACTGACATCTGCACTTTATTCCTCCTCTCAGTAGCATCACCATTCAAGTGGCTGTTACACTTTTTATTCTCCACCTGCTTTTGGTGATTTTACTGAAGGTGAACAAGCTTGAGGACCCACCTGAAGAAAGAAGGAAACCTGCCCTTCTGAGCTAGTCTTTTAGATGGCAGCACTGAGCAGCGCAGATTGACGGGATCAAAGCTGTTGGGATCAACTGCAACTACTGGTTCTGCTGTTGTCTGGTCTATTCACTCACCCCATCTAGACTAATTTCTGGAGACTTTAGCAACTCGTTTTTCAACAAAATGCAGATGACTTCACTTTACTTTGCCTTAAGCTTTATATAACCTAATACTTAATATGCGCTGAGTAATACTACTGTACCCCATCAAAAAGCAGTCTGCAAACATCTCAGAATATCACGTCACTTTGACTTGGATCATAATAATCTATTAACCCTCTTACTGAAATCTCAGTTTTGTGAAAACTTGTATTCTAGAACCCTGTTCAAAGCTACAGAGTTGACCCAAATACCCTCAACAAGGCTTTTTGTATTTTATATTTGGCTTTCAATAGCTGGAAATGCCACAGCTTCACTTCAGGTTGGTTTTAGGGTTGTTTAGCTGCTGTCCTTTCCTCTAACACCTAACTCATTATCTTAAAAGCCTAGAAGAGTTAAATCATAAAGTCTGATTGTTCAGGGCACCTTAAATGGTCAGAGTACAGAGCTTTCAGCAAAACCTTGGGGATTTTTCCAATAGCAGCCAACCATAGCTGTACAAACACATCGTAATGAAACTTGACTGTGTCTTGCTTTCAAACAAGTATATGTAGGTATAGCACTGAAAAACTTGAGAGTCTATGTCCCTGGGGCTCTTGGAGGAAGGCTGTCTTCTTTTGCTGCCTATACTTCGGGGAACTGAAGTCAAAAGCACAAAACAACATAGTCAGTTTGTCCCTGGGAATGCCTAGCCCAGTGCAGTGTTGCCTTGTTACAAGTTCCTATGACATTTACCATTCCCTCGTGACAAGGGGCCCTCACCTTCATTGTAGGACATCCCTCTACTGACTCATAAGGTATAATATTAGAAACCTTTTCTGCTGGGTGTAGTGGCTCACGCCTATAATTCCAGCACTTTCGGAGGCCAAGGCAGGAGGATCTCTTGAGCCCAAGAGTTAGACACTAGCCTGGGCAACATGTGAGACCCCATCTTTACTAAAGAAATAAAGAAATAAAAATTAGCCAGGTGGGGCAGCACATGCCTGTGGTCCCAGCTTCTTAGGAGGCAGAGGTGGGAGGATTGTTTGAGCCTGGGCTGTCAAGGCTGCCATGAGCTGTGATCATGCCACTGCACCCCAGCCTGGGTGACAAAGCAAGACTCTGTCAAAAAAAAAAAAAAAAAGGTCAAAAGAAACCACTTTCTGATATAATACAGACATTTTATTTTCCTGTGAGACCCTTATTTCTGCTGATTCTATAAGATCATTTGAAACAGGTTTGCCCCACTCTGGAGTTTACTTCTTCATATCCATGTTTCCTTTACAGAACCAGAATTATCTTTCTTTTCTTTCAGGAACAAGTTTCTTTGACACACTGTTTTATTTCAAGCTTCTCATTTTTATTCAGTTACTACTTTCATTTGTTTATTCATTCTTTCAATAAGTGTTTGTTGAGGGTCTGCTAGCAGCCAAAAATCATTCTCGGGCCAAAGATATGGTAGTGAAAAAGACAGACAAGATCCCTGTTCTCATACAGTTTATAGCTTAGGGGATAATAACAGCTAGAATCATTGAGTGCTAAAGTCTTTACACTCATTACCTCCTTTAATTCACACACAGTCATATGAGGGAAGCATTAATATCCTTATTTTACAGGTGAGAAAAGTGAAACTCTAAATAGCATGCCCAAGGGACCCCAGCAATCAGGAAGGAATCCGCAACTGAATTTGGATCCACTCACCTCTGCTAGTTATCAAGATCCAAGCAGGGGACCCGGCATTGCCTGTACCCCACCATCCAAAACTCCTGCTCACATGTGTGCCTTTCCCCTTTCCTTTGGCATTACTATCACACATCTCAATTGCCTTTCTTGATTGTCTCAGAGTCTCCCCAGTAATTCCCACTTATACAGAGCAACGGCTATATCTATATTCATGATTACTTTCAACACATGATTACCAAATGGGAAAACATCTGTAACATAACAGGTTTCCTTCCTGTCTTAATTATGGGCCTAGCAATCAGAGGAACTTTAATATTTAATATCTAAGCAAAATACTTAATGATTACAAAGTGATGTTCCACTTTTGATGTAAAATCAGAGCTGAAGTGAACTCTAAGCAAATCAACTCTATTTGCCTGACACAGAGGCAGGCCAGAGGCTGGAAGAAAGAAGGCATTTAAACTCATTAGAGCTGACCTATATAACCAACTTGGGTCTCAGCTCTGGTTTTTGCTTTGCTTTTGGTTCATGAATTATACAGGCAATTTAACTCATGAAGATAAACGAGGCTTTTCATTGTCAATACCCCTCCACACCCCATGACGCAGATAAGCTGATAAACAGGCTGCTAATTTTATTAACATTTTGCAATGTATGATTCGGTGTTGTTCACTGTAAAAACCAAGCTTCCTTACTTTAAATATTTACCTTCTTGCCCCATTGTGCTTTGCCTCCAGTAAGAGTTGGAGTACAGCCAATACTGTTCTCCCTGTGATAGGTGACAGATTTCAATAATTATCAGAGTATATCACTAAGAGATCTTTTTTACATTAAAATGAAATACCAGGACTGCCTAACAGATGACAGTTTGAAACTAAGGGGGAACAATTTCTATTTGTAATAAATTATCTTAAATATCCCTGCCTATGAGTATTTATAGAGGGTCACTAAGAGTAGCTTGACTTTGCCAAACCTGTTTTAAAAGGAGCCACCCCCAAAATTTAATAGCATTTGTGTTTTGCTGGTGTCATCACCGTGTATGGGAGGAAGATTTTGAGATGTCTGGTTAGGCCCTGGAGGATTTGCTCTGCACAGCAGAAAACAATGGAGCCAAAAAAGCGAGCTCTCCCCACAAAACAATGTCAAATAAATAATGATGACCCCCAGGTTTCCTGGGTGAGAGAAGCTAGAAGGTCAGGGACTGACAAGGCAGCTTCAGATAAAGAGTTGGAACAAAAAGTACGAATAACGTCGGGCTTTAAGAACACATTTTCACATGCCGCTGGCATGCTTTATGTGTTTGTGCACAGCCCTGATGGCTTTACTACTAGGAAACTTATTTACATTTTACCGGGTATCAGGAGACCTGGTTCAGAATATTAGTTTTTTACCTAACTAGCTAGGTGACCTTCGGCTAAGAAATTAACTTGAGTATGTTTCCTACCATTTCCCAGAGAGAGCTGTTTTAAGGATAAGGTACAATGTGACATAGTGTTTGGCCCATGGAAGTGCCAGTTTGTAGCTTTTTTCTTTACTTACAATTTATTATTGTTGTTCTTATTGCCACTGTCACTTATTTTGGGAGTTAAAGTCATTTATATTATTTTTTTCCAAATAAGGACTATATTCCCCTGGCCCATCTGGCATTAGGCTTGGCCATGTGATTTCTTTGAGCCAATGAAATGTAACTGAAAGTGATGCATGTCGCTTTAGAGTAGAAGTTCTGAGGTCATGCTGCAGTGCTGCCGTTACTCTTTTTCTGCTGCCACAAAGACAGCACATCCCAGATAGGAGGTTCTTTCCATCAGAATACCAGAATGAAGAGTACATACAGAAAAGAGCCATGGTTGACCTGCACCTGACATGTAAAACAACTTAGAACAAAAACCTGTATTGTAAGTCACTAAGAGTTGTTTGTAACCGCAGCAGAACCAAGAATAATTTGGTTCTGATACACCTAATACATACACTTGATTTACAGGGTTGGGGTAATTTGGAAAGGCAAAGATTTCAGCTATGATCCCACCTGCCTTTAGAGGTTCTACTCCAAGCCTCCCATTGTATTAATATTCGGCGGTTCAGAATCTTGAGGAGGCCATTGTGGCAAAACAATGGAATACCTTCACAAGTTATTTTTATTTCTCAATCACTTCTAATCATCTCCAGCTCACCCCACACTAAAACCCTCATCTATGTTTGCATAGAACATCTAACTAGGACATCTTCAAGTGCAAAGACGAATGGATACTAAAAATCCTTAAGACATACTGTTGGGGAAACAATGCCTACGATATAGAAAGAATCTTAGGAAACATTTCTGGCAAATATATAGGAGCAGAAAAAAAAGGGCATTTTCCTCCAGTGAGAAATCTGTGAGGCTTTGTTGAGCCGCCACTGTTCTAAGAGTTGTAGAGAATACTAATGTGATTAAGGTACATGCCCTGTCCTCCACGAGGTTATGGGTGAAGGAAAATAAGATAGTGCACAAATAACCAAAATTCCAAGTGACCGTGATAAGTCCTATAGAAAGATACGAACTGCTATGTGATCACAGAGGAGCAAGGGAGGACCTCTGGCTGAGGTTGGAGAAGCCTCCTAGAAGCAGCTGACCATTGTCCTGTACTTCTGCAGGCTAGATAGCACTTCCGTTATCGGGTATTGGGGTGGAGGAGAATTCCAGGGGAAGAGAACAGCAGAATAAAAGTATAAACAGAAAAAATAAAGTTATTTTCAGGAAATGGTGAGGAATTGTTTGATTAGGCAGAGGGTTCATGAGGAAGTAGTGGGAAGCAAGGTTATGACTTGGCTGTGTTAATGCTAAGGCGGGGAAGGCACTGAAAAAACTAAGAAGGGGCAAAGACTTTCCGGGAAGCAATTCTGTGTCCTTGAACAGGGAATGACTCACCTGAACTGCATTCATTCCAAGTTCTACTTAAACAACAGAATCAAATGCCTTGGCTAAATAGCAAGAATTAGAAGATCTAGTCAAGATGATGGCCCAAGCCCATGTGTTTTACTCCCTCTCTTCCCCAAAATTCCACTAAAATGTCAGTAGTAAAGAAGTACAAGAGGCTGGGCACGGTGGATCACACCTGTAATCCAGCACTTTGGGAGACCCAGGTGGGTGGATTGCTTGAGACCAGTCTGCACAAGATGGTGAAACCCCATCTTTACCAAGAATACAAAAGATTAGCCGAGCATGGTGGCATGCACCTGTGGTCCCAGCTACTCCCAGATACTTGGGAGGCTGACGTGGGAGAATCACTTTAACCTAGAAGGCAGAGGTTGCAGTGAGCTGAGATCGAGCCACTGCACTCCATCCTGGGTGACAGGGTGACTCCATCTCAAAAAAAAAAAAAAAAAAAGAGAGAAAGAAAGAAAAGAAAAACGACAAAAGGGCAAGAGTAATACAGGGAATCTATCAACCAGACAGAGATTTTGATAAATTTCTGGAAGATGGCCAGTTGGTAAGATTACATTTATCGATAAGAAAGCATGCAGAAAGTCTCCACTCAGCATCAGAAGTAGTAGCCACTCTTCCCAGTCAGCTCAGCATATTTTTGAAGCTACAAACTGGTAAGTGAAGATGGCAGTGGGCAGCCAGGCAGGGGTCTAGGGGTAACTGAAGGTCTGTCTGTGAAGCAATATCCCACCCCCACCTCTGTTTTCTCAAGCCCCTAACAGCAGTGGAATTTATCACCAGGATAAGACTGGGAACTGATCTATAAAAAGGTTATTATCTACCAAGGAAGGGCTAGGGGTACTAGCCTGTGGGTTGCTAAGACCCTCTTCATTTCAGAGGAGTAGAATGTAAATACAATTGTTGCTCTGTATCCCAAGCTTGCACAGCTGTGGATTCAACCAACCCTGAATGGAAAATATTTGAAGAAAAAAAAATGGATGGTTGCATCTTTACTGAACATTTAAAAAAATTTCTTTTTCTTGCCATTATCCCCTAAACAATACAGTATAACAACTATTTACAAATGATTTACATTGTATTATAATAATTTAGTGATGATTTAGAGTATACAGAGGATTTACGTAGGTTATAAGCAAACACTATGCTATATTTTATCAGGGACTTGAGTATCCATGGATTTTGGGATCCCAAGGAGGTCCTGGAACTTCCAGGGATATCAAGGGATAACTACACTGGAAACTTTAACAGTGTGAAAGTAATGGAACTACTATCAGAAGGAATGAATGGAACCATAATTTCCTCTCCTAAGTCGTATCTGCACATACTATCTAAAGTTGACAGAATAAGACAGGTTGGAGTATGTTTTTTAGACGTATACAGGTAACCAAAATAAGATCCAAACTTTTTTTTTTGAGGCAGAGTCTCTCTCTGTCACCCAGGCAGGAGTGCGGTGGTGTGATCTCAGCTCATTGCAAACTCCACCTCCCGAGTTCACACCATTCCCGGGTTCACACAATTCTCCTGCCTCAGCCTCCTGAGTAGCTGGGACTACAGGTGCCCGCCACCACACCCGGCTAATTTTTTGTATTTTGTTTTAGTAGAGATGGGGTTTCACCATGTTAGCCAGGATGGTCTCGATCTCCTGACCTTGTGATCCACCCGCCCCAGCATCCCAAAGTGCTGGGATTACAGGTGTGAGCCACTGCGCCCAGCCAGTAAGATCCAAACTTTATAGCACAACTAAGAAAAAGTGAGAAGTGGAAAATGAAATGAAGAGAAGATTAAGTATGCCGAATTCCTCATCTTTCATAATGAGAATTTACTGAATATATTTACATTTTTTAAAGTACAAGAAGTGTTGCTGTAATCATGTAATTTAGATATATGGAGGTAGCCACTAGAAGAATAAAACCAGATAAGATTAAATACTGTGGCTTCTGGAGAATAAAGCTTGAGTGGAGTAGGGGACTGTAGAGGTTGAGAGAAAATATTTTTATTTTATTGTATCCTAATCCGTTTGAATTTTTTTTAATGGCTAAATATTTACTATTGAAATTTAAAAGTAGGAAGAAAGAGCATTTGAATTTCACTTCAATGCTCAATTGGCAGCATTACTAATGAGTTCTTTGTTGACCCCAAGACTTCTTAAGAAAACTACAAGTATCATGGGTCTACTACGGATTTTTCTTCCTTCTCATGTTTATGGCTCAGCCCCAACAGATATTTCTGATTCCCTTGCCTGACAGAATTTTCTTCCCTTAGAAATAAAAGTGTTTTTTTTTTCTTTTCTACTGTGTGAGCCCTATACTTGGGCATACACATGTCAATTTAATTAGCAGTGTCTAGTTTTACAGTTCCCAGGAGCAACTGGGCCCAACATTATCACATGAGCTCTAGGTATTTTGGACCAGTTCAAAAGAGTCTAAAGAAAATGGCAGCTATTCAGTGTTAAACATGTAGCTGCATATAAAAATTACTATAGATTTTTAAAAAATGTTATCAGGTTAATTTAAACATACCTAATTGCTTTAATTTTTCTTAGCCTGTTTTACTGTGTACAGAAATTTGCATGAGAGGGCTATGAGGAAAGATTTAAATGAAGTTATTTTTCTAGTAAGATTTCAAGCAGGCAGATGTTTTCCCCAAGGAGCTGTTCAAACAGAACATACAGAAGAGCATCACGAGAGCCAGAAAGAGAGTACATCTTCAGCTATCAAATTTTTGCATCATTTTTAAGCTGCATCATTGTCTGTTTGAATTTCCAATGTATCATTTTTGAACCAGTGAAATTAACCTTTGTCCAGTGATATGATAAGTTTTCCACTGAAGAGATCCGGAACACTCTAAATGTTTACTCTGAAAATTCTCCTGAGAATATCATAGTTTTAAAAAAGGTTAATATATGCAGATAGGAGCTACTCAATTAGGCTCATGCTCAGAACAGTCTTCTCTGACAAGAGCCGCCTACCATCTGTGAAGTCAACTATTTCCATTTCCAATGATCCCAAGTTCATCCTTGTAGCTGCTGAGATTGAAATTCTCAGTCAATCATAAATATCATCTGTTCTGTTCCCCCTGTCCTACTCTGGCGTTCACTTAGGTCATGAATTTTTTTTTTCTTTTCTAATCAACAGATTTCAAAGAAACACCACCAAAAAGGATGTGTAAATAATTTTATTTTCATGGCCAGTGGCTTTGCAACAACCACTAGCTCATTCTGGGGGTCCAGAAGGCTGCTCATTTTTTATTCTCTAGAAAGAACCCGGTGGCAGTTGGAATAGAATATTAACAGTTCAGGGAGGACTGTGGGAGGATCTCATTTTCCTTACCCTTCTCTGAATCAGGAGTCACTTAAGCAGACCTGAAGAGAATCACCACCTCAATTCTAGAATATCTGACCTTATCAGGCAGGGGTCAGAGATCCCATAGCCACTCGCAGTTAATTGCCGCTGCAGTTAACAATTCCATCAGAACCGCCTAATCTAGGGTGTTTTTTTTTTTTTTATTATACTTTAAGTTCTAGGATACATGTGCAGAACGTGCAGGTTTGTTACATAGTTATACACGTGCCATGGTGGTTTGCTGCACCCATCAACCCATCATCTACATTAGGCATTTCTTCTAATGCTATCCCTCTCTATCCCCCAACCCCCGAAAGGCCCTGGTGTGTGATGTTCCCCTCCCTGTGTCCATGTGTTCTCATTGTTCAGTTCCCACTTGTGAGTGAGAACATGCAGTGTCTGGTTTTCTGTTCTTGTGTTAGTTTGCTGAAAATTATGGTTTCCAGCTTCATCCATGTCCCTGCAAAGGACATGAACTCATCCTTTTTATGGATGCATAGTATTCCATGGTGTATATGTGCCACATTTTCTTTATCCAGTCTATCAATAATGGACATTTGGGTTGGTTCCAGGTCTTTGCTATTGTGAACAGTGCTGCAATATTAGAGATCCATAATCTAGCATTTTAAGACCCAGATTGTCCCTCAACAAAGCCCAAAGACTTCATCACCCTAGCTAAATCTCTCTATTGGCTCTTTGAAGCCCTTCTTCTTATTTTTGGCAGGTAAACCTAGCAGCTGAGTTGAAGTCTTCCTTTTTGTGAGATTCATTCACCATGCTCAGTGGCACAGAACTTTGTGGAAGGACTAAAGACATCATTTGGTCCAGTCTCCTGACTTTAAATAGATCAGGTCAAGATTTGCTTCAAAAAAAATCTCTTTTAGGAAGTCTCCCCAGAACTACACAAAACTAGATTGATGCCTTTCTTTTGCATCTGAAGTCCAATGCCTTCCTTTTTCCTGGTATTTACATCCCAGGTATAACATCTACTTCCTTGTCTGACTCTTCAAGCAACCTTTAAGTTCTTCGAAGTCAGAAGTTCCTCTGTCTTCTTTGTACCCATGTTGTGTGCCCAGCACATTGCAACTGTCAGTAAATATGTGGTAAATGGCTTTTACAGGTGAGACTCCTCAGCCCCAAATGATTTAGATGATTTCTAAGTCCTAGAACAAATGTAGTGTCATAAGCAGGAATTGCCTGAAAGGGACCCTGGATTGTTGGGACAAGAAAGCTACCAGGGAAAGGAACTATAGCTGATTCAGCTTCCTGTAGAATCTGTGGCTTCCTCATCAGGCCTTCAGTAGCTAGGATTTCCAGATAAGTCCTATACATAAACAGTTTGTATCCCCCAATCTGGATAACCTGGTACCAAGCTGCCTGTGAATCTCCCCACGAGGGCTCATGTTTAAGAGATAAAATAAAATAAACAAAAATAAAACAGGGCTCTCTGTTAAAATTTAATTTCAGAAAAACAGCCAATAATTATTTATTCATTACACTGTTTGGGACACACATACTAAAAATGTATTCCTCATATATCTGAAGTTCAAATTTAACTGAGGATCCTGTTTTATGTGGTAACCCAACCTACACCCTCCCACACACACAGCACACACATATACACACATGAATGGAAACAGCTGCCTTCCTACCTTATCCTATAACAATGGAGAACACAGGGTTCCATCTCTTCAGTCACTTGTAGACCACGCTGCAGGCCCAGAGCATGTAGACCCTGATGCGCCTCTCAGGAAACAAGATGATCCTTCCCTTCTTTTGCTGGTCTTTGGCTTGTGTAAGTTTCCCCTTCTCCAATAAAACCTATTACTTAATCTGTATTCTGTGTTGTGGTGGAATTATCAGACCCCTGGCACAGGACAAATGATGAACCAGATGGAACCCATCTTCTACAACAGAACTACACATGTGATATTTCTAACGCTGCAAGTTCTTACTGGCAAATGTTTTCCTACATAGCTTAGCCTCTCATTAACTCTGTGTAATTTCTCCTACCTGAGAGGGGCCCTGAAGCGTATAGGCTAAAATGCCTATGCTAATTAGCACCACACATTTGAGAGGCTGGGTATCATAGTAATGGAGCATGAGGGCTTAGGATCAGAGAGGTCTAGGCTCCAGTCTTTGCTCCACCAATTTCTAGTAACATGAACCTCTGAACTAACTGCCTCCACTGTAGAATGGGCATCCTAAAAGCTCCCGCTTCATAGGACATGAGAAAATGGGATGAGCTAGGTCACAGTAATCAACGCACTGCCAGGCGTATGGTGCACCCTCATTGATATTGGTACTCTTCATCATCAGATCTGGCCAGCCTCTGTCTTGACCCTACACTCTTTGGGTATTTGTCCCTTTTGAGGACACTGCCCCTGGACTCAGGTTGCTTCTCAAACTTCAGCTTGTTTGCTTTTGATAATGATGCCTATTCTCTGCTGGAATGTTACATAACTTGACTCTGTCATCTCTTCTTTTTAAGCATAGCTTGCATTGTTTCTTTGATACACTAAACATTTCCTTTCTTATCACATCTCTTGTATCAGTTTGCTCCCTGCCTAGCTCCATGCCAATGAGCAGCAAATCAAAAATGTTTGATTAGTATCATCATCTTCACCATAAAATCATCAATGCATTTCATGAGAGGATGACCTTTTCTTTTTACTTTTAACATTTTTACTTCTTTTATAGTTATGAAAGCATTAATGTATTCATTGCAACTCGTCAAATAATTCAAGGATGTATAAAGAAAAATTTTCTCTTCATTCCCCCCATTCATTTCCATCCTACCCTCAACCTGAGGTTGATGCATATCTTTCCCTATCTTTCTATGGCTCATAGAAACATGTGTGTGCACACACACACACACACACACATCTGTAAATATATACTCAGACATGGCATTACTCTTTTACTCTTGCTTTTATCAAAATGTATTACACTAGTTATATTATTGTATCACTTTATTTTCTTATATAATGTCGCATAGATATTATTTTAATAGTGGAATAATAATCACTGAATGGATGTACTATATATATTCACCCTCTCATTATTGACAGTCTTTAAGATTGTAACCAATTGCTATTCCAGTATTCACAATGCTGCAGTAGAAAGCCTTGCACATACATCTTTTATGCCCTGGGACTCTGTTGTGTATAGTGTGCATTCCCAGAAGTGAGGCTGCAGGTGAAAGGGTGTGTGTAATAGGGCAGGAAATGCCAGGAAGGTAATGAAGCCCTGGTTACACAAGCCCTTTAAAGGGTCCTAGACTTCATTTTGTATTTGTGATTTGCATTAATTTTCTTAAAGAAGCATGAATGAAATGCTAAAATGAATGAAGCTAATAAAATTTAAGCTTTGAGCCCCTGTGAAACCTAGACTCTCCCTGAGTATATGTGTATTTAGTTTTAAAATATACTGACAAATTGTGCTCCTAAAATGTGGTGGAAATTCATGCCTTTACCAGCAAGACAGGGAACAGCCCAGGGGCCCCCGTCCTTCACAGCATTGGCTGTCACTGCATTTCCACCTGCCTGCCAATTTGATGGGTAAACATATGGTGTCTTATTCATCTATGTATATTTTATTTATTTCTGCAAGTTTAATCATTTGCCATATGTTTTTTGACCATTTAGAATTCTTCCATGAATTGCATCACCATTGGATTTTAACCTTTTTCTCTTCGGTTTATAGAATCTTTTTATGTCTTGGTTCATCCTTTCAACAAATATTGAGCATCTACTATATTCAGGGCACTTCTACGAGCTGGGGATAGAGCAGTGAACAAAATCCCTGACTACATGCAGTTTCCTTCCTAGCTGAGGGAGACACTCTAAAATCAAATAAACAAGAATGTGAGGAATATGTCAAAGTGCTATAGAGAAAACAAAGCAGGGAAAAGGGAGAACCCAGGTGGGAAGGAGCTGCTCTTCTATGTAGGTTGATCAGAGCAGGCCTCACTGATAAGATGTTCAGGTCGAGCCAAGTATCTGTGGGGAGACCATTCCAGGAGGAGAGTCAGCGAGGGCAGGGAGCCCTGAGATGGCAGCAGGCTTGGCCAGGAGGCCAGTGTGTCTGGAGCCACATAGACCCAGGCAGGTGTGGGGGGAGGGAGGTGAAGTCAGGTAATAGTTGCTCCCTCCCAGGTTATGCTGGGCTGTGTCACAGGGACGATGCAGCTGTTACTCTGAGCTAAATTATGAGCAGGTGAAGTTTCCATCCAAAGAGTGACATGATTTCATTTATAAAGATCTCTCTGCTGCTGAGTAGGAAATAGATTGGATATTATTTTATCTGCCATATCTATATCTGTTTCAAATGCATTCCCCAGTCTATTGTGTGTCCTTTGAATTTATGGTGGTTTCTATCGAGTATTAAAAACTAAAGATATTATGTTGTTAAATGTCTTTTGAATTCTCCCTCATCTTGCTTCTAAAGCCAAAGTGGTAGAAAAATCTGCATATTCTTTAATACTTTTGAATATCTTTTCCATCATTTCAGTTACAGATACAAGTGTTAGAAATCTAGAATCTAATCTGACATCACAAAATATGATCCCTTTTCTCTATCTCAGATGGTCTAGAGTCACATTTAAGCACACATTTAATTCTTTCTATTTGTCTGGTTAATTGTTTGGATGTTCTGAGATGCAAAACTATTTTATTTGTCAGAAAAGGAAAATAAACAGCAAGAAATCCTTGACCTAGCCTCTTCATTCTGCTTCTATACACATTGAACGACTAGGATTAATCACAATGAAACCTTGCATATAAGAATAAGAATGTCTTCCATTTCAAGACTGTGCACAAATATATAATGATAAATATATTGAAACTCATGCTTTTTAAGGCTTAAGTTGTCTATTTGTACTATTATAAGTAGGTTAAAATAACATTAATATCTGGAGGAATAGGAAGGAGAAGATTTTTTAATCACATGAATAATGACAGTAAAAATTCCTCAGCTTTGGATCCTGTAGTTACTACTCTCTCAATGATGTATATAAGGTTGACTGTACTGGCAGTATTAAAATGAATACTTCGATATGAACCTGAAATTTTCACATAAATATTGAATATACGGAACTATAATCATAAAAATACAGTTATAACATTTACTATTGTGATTTACTTACTCAAATAATGTATGAATACCAGAAATTAGGCAATTCCTATTGTTTTAATTTTCAATGACCTACTTTTTTACCTTTTATACACATACACATACATACGATTGTGCTACAATTTTGGTTGTAGGACTTATACAATTTCAACATGACCCAATTCTTCTATTCATGAAGGCAGAGTCTAAATCGGAATAGATAGAGCACCAGATGTAACTACGGTCAATGTCCTTAGGAAGAGAAGGGAACAATGGCCTGGATAATAAAATAAAGCATGTAATGCCCTCGATCGTGTCAGGTTGAATACAGATGACAGCTGTCAGAATGAAATAGGTGAGTGGGCAGGACACGTGCCAGCCCTGTGGTCCCTGCTCTGGGCCGAATATCCTCCTCTTAAATGGCTTTTGCACACATCCAAGTTTAAATTTCTAGACTGTTGTTCCTTCTTTCTGTTTCATTTTCTTTTCAACTCCATCTTCCACATATCCTGCACACACAGAGAGAGAGAGAGTTGCCCCCTGCTGCTCCCAACAATTTTTGATTGCCTGCTCAAGGGACATCAGAACCTCACACCACCCAAGGGTGTCCTAATAGGGGAAAGGCAGAGTGAACCGTGGCTTTTGCTCTCATAAAAAGCATGCACGGAAAATTATAGGGAAAAGGTGATTACATTTCCTACTAGTCACAGCTTATAAGGCAAACTATGAAAAATGGTTAGGGCCACAGGTTTTCTAAAGGCACACAGACATATTCTTGCCTTCTGGGACTGTGGTCTGTATTTGAGCCAGCTGTCTATTAGTGCCCAGCCTGGAACCCCTCATGTCTTTCTGGAGTTAAGCCCTGAGGCTACTTAGATTCACTTTTTTTCCCCTCCTCATGACTGCAAAACTCAGTCTGCTTTCTTTTCACTTTTTAACTGACACTGGGCACCGCTAAACACACACACACACACACACGCACACACGTACACACCCCAGAGAAGTTATGTGAAGGGCTAAAGTCTCTACAGCTTCCTCTCTCTTTGCAGTGTCAAAGATGAGCACAGGAACCCTTTCTGTTTTCAAACTTTTACTCTGATCACTTTGGAAAAACAATCATTGAGAAATCAATAATGCCACAGACTCATACAAAATGTTTATCTTCTCAGTCCCCAGGCTGTCAATCCTACCTCTGTTCCATGGCAAGACCTGGAAGGCCAGGTCAATTCCATCTAAATAGTCATCTCTTTCCAATGTATCCTTCTTTTATCTAAAGGTATCCCTGCTTCCAAGATTTTCTTCTAAGAGCTTCCCTTATTTTTTTTAGGCAAAATAACACCCATGCAGGAAACAAACTTTTGGATGTCTTATACTTTCCTTGCTCTAACTTGGCAAGGAGAAAGGGCCACCAGATTAAATAATAGTGTAATTTAAAAAAATATTCTTTGGTATATATCCCTTTGAGACGTATCTTAGATAGCTGCATATTGTGGAGAAAAGAGAAAAATCACCTTGGGAAATTCAGGAATGTCCTGAGAGAAGGCACAATCCTAAGCATGTTCTTTGTTCATAATCAGACCCAAGAAACTACCTCAAGGGGGTAAAGGAGACACTCACAGTTTCTGACGTGGTCAGGCCATGGGAGTGGAGTTGGGCAGGGGGCTTCGGCTCCTTGGCACTGTTGCAAGCAGACGACGAGGGCGATTTGCCTCCAAGATCAACCTCCTAAGGAAGGTCCCCCCTACCCAAGGGAGGAGCCATCTCTGGGGGAGGTTGGGAGTCATCAAGGCTGATGTGCTGGGGGGTGGTTTGATCAACAGTCTCATCGTGATAAGCTGGTTTAGAATATAAACCCGCCTTCCCATTCCACCACCCATCTATTTACGTCAAGGAGGCATGTCTGTCACCAACTTGGAGGACAGACTGCAGGGCATCCCGGGAATCCAGAAGGATTGATGTCTGTCTTTGCCATTTCCTTCCCATTTTCTCCCCCATCTTCCCCTTATTCAATCCTTATTATGAAGGACATATAAAAACTTTATTTTAAAAGGTTCATGGGTCATTTAATAATAAAAGTGAATAACATCTGGCCGGGCACAGTGGCTCACACCTGTAATCCCAGCACTTTGGGAGGCCGAGGCGGGTGGAACACCTGAGGCCAGGAGTTCAAGACCAGCGTGGCCAACATAGGGAAAACCCGTCCCTACAAAAATACAAAAATTAGCTGGTCATGATGACATGTGCCTGTAATCCCAGCTACTCAGGAGGCTGAGGTAGGAGAATTGCTTGAACCTGGGCGGCAGAGGTTGCAGTGAGCCAAGATCGTGCCATTGTACCCCAGCCTGGGTGACAGAGTGAGACTCTGTCTCAAAAAAAAAAAGTGCATAATATCTAACATTTATTGGACAACTACTATATGTCAGGTGTTATCTGTTTTACAAATATTATTATGTCACATCATTCTCAAAAAGCCCTAAGAAATAGTTGCTATTATTATTCCAATTTATAGATGAGATGAGCTGAGAATTTATAGATGAGATGAGCTTGGAATTTATAGATGAGATGAGCTTGGAATTTATAGATGAGATGAGGAATGTTCCTCCCCTGCTCAATTACTTCATTCCTTCATTCACATATCAAACATAGATTAAGTATCTACAATGTATAAGGCCATGTCCTGAAGAGTAGAGCAACGGAGATAAAAGACAGTCTCTACCCGGAGGTAGCTTGCAGTCTAATGGGAGTTCACTAAAAAATAAATTTTACAGTGTTGAATTCAGTGAGATAGATGAAAGTGTACATAAGGTGCTATGATAAGAAGGAGGAGGCACACCCAGCCAAGAGGAGCGTAGGACCTAGCATCGGGGGTGGGAAGGGAGGTGGTGGGGAGTCAAGGATGGTTTCTCAGGGAAGGTGATGAAGGCTGAGCGGAGTCTTAACAAAACAAAGAAGTGCCAGGCATTGGGAATCTGGGCCAAGGGATAAATGACAAGCTGAAGAGATGAACTGGGAACCATATCATGAGAGACAGGTGTTATCATGCTGAGAAACTGCGGTTTTACACTAAAATTAATGGGAAGATGCAAAGTGATTTTTTATTGTAAAAGATATGTAACATAAATTGTACCATTTTAACCACTTGTAAACTTACAGTTCACTGGGATTAAGTACATTCACATTATTGTGCAGCCGACATCACTACCCATCTCCAGAACTTTTCCACCTTCCCCAATGAAACTCTGTGCCAATTAAAAAATAACTCCCCATTCTCATGCTTCTCAGCTCCTGGCAAACAACATTCTGCTCTCTGTCTTTATAAATTTGACCACTCTAGTTACCTCACATAACTGAAATTATAAAGTATGTGTCCTTTTGTGACTGGCTTATTTCGCTTAGCGTAATGTCCTTAAGCTTCATCCCTATTGCAACATGTGTCTGGATTTTCTTCCCTCTTAAGGCTGAATAATATTCTTTTTTTTTTTTTTTGGAGGTGGAGGCGGGATGGAGTCTCGCTCTGTCACCCAGGCTGGAGTGCAGTGGTGTGATTTTGGCTCACTGCAACCTCCGCCTCCTGAGTTCAAACAATTCTTCCTGTCTCAGCCTCCGGAGTAGCTGGGATTACAAGCATGCACCACCACGCCCAGCTACTTTTTTTGTATTTCTGTTAGAAACAGGGTTTCACCATGTTGGCCAGGCTGGTCTCAAACTCCTGACTTCAAGTGATCAACCTGTCTCAGCCTCCCAAAGTGCTAGGATTACAGGCATGAAGGCTGAATAATATTCTATTGCAAGTATACACTACAATTTGTTCATCCATTCATTTGACAATGGATGCTTGGGTTGCTTCCACCTGTTAACCAGTGTGAGTAATGCCTCTATGAACATGGCTGTACAAATACCAATTTGAGTCCCTACTTTCAATTCTTTTGGATGTGTACCCAGAAGTAAAATTGCTGAATTACATGGTAATTCTGTGAAGTTTTTTGAGGAACCACCATACTGTTTTCCACAGCTGCTGCATCATTTCACATTCCCAACACCAATGCACAAAGGTTCCAATTTCTCCATATCCTTGCCAATACTTGTTATCTTGTTTTGTTTTTAATAGTAGCCATCCTAATGGGGATAAGGTGATAGCTCATTGTAGTTTTAATTTGCATTTCCCTAATGGTAAGTGATGATGAGCGTCTTTTCATGTGCTAATTTGCCATTTGTGCATCTTCTTTGGAGAAATATCTATTCAAGTCTTTTGCCCATCCAGAGTGATTTTAAATAAGGGGTGATATAATCCGATTTGTGTTTCAGAAAGAGAAGTGCAGAAAGGACTGTGGTTCAGAGGTTGCCCAGGATGGACATGGGGAAACTGGAGTCTCACTGGTGATCAGGATGGTGAGGAGAAGGTGCAGCTAGGATGTGTGGAGGGGCAGGATTCACAAGCTTGGCAATGTGGGAAGTGGAGCAGGGGAAAGTTTCAGGCTCTGTCCTGCCAGTGCTGGTCTCCAGGCAGCAGGCAGGGGTGCTGTCTCCGCACAAACTTTGTCCCCTTCTGTGTGGCACCGAGTCAGAGCCTCTCCAGTCTTTCCCTACTTCTACCCCTGGATATTCTAAGGTTTTCCTCCCTTTCATTCCTAGCGGGTATCCCATCTGTTTCCCCTTCCTCTTTCTCTTTACCTGGCCATGAATTCATGTCCTTACCTGGCCACAGATCTGCTGTTTCTGGATACCCCTGTCTGTATCACCATCCTATAGCTCTCCCAAACTATTATTACCTCTATCTGATTGTTCAAGGAAAATCAGGCCCTGATGTGGTTCTAGACAAAGAAGCGGAGAAAGCAGAAAACCCACAGGCCTGAGGCCACAATTAGGAGAAGATGAGAAAACGGGTATTTCGGTGTCTTTCCTTTGACTTCATGTAGCTCAATGCCCTCTCCTTCAATGAATTGATAAACATTTCTCACACATTATTGTAACTGTTGGCTTATTTATCCGTTTCTAAAAAAGTTTTAAATGGCACATATATATTTTCATATATAATGTATATATTACATGTTTGTTATATATGTGTGTGCTTGTGTGTGTGTATATATATATATATATGCCAAAGAATGATCAAACGCAAACTAACCCAGTCAGGGCCAAAATTTATACTTAAACTATGAGGCAGAAAAGATTTTGTACTTCTTCCTAACAAGTGCCTTTTAATTTTCCAAAAGGCAACTTTTAGCAAATATTGTAATAAATACAACCAAGAAATCAAAGACATTAAATAAATAGTGAGAAAAATGTAATGAGGATGGCTCAGGTTTTGTGGTATTTAACACTAAGAAACCGTGTTACAACCCCATTAATGTATCTAGATATAGGGGAACAGTACTAAATACATACTAAAATGACTCTATGTCACTTTTTAAACCCTTTTGATTATTAATTATTAGGTGGGGTCAAGAAAGCCATAAAGGAGAAATATTAGGAAATGATCCATTCCATATGACGTGTTATCATCATGAAATCAGCAAGTCTTTGAGGCAATTAAAATTTCATTATCGGAAGAAAAGTAGAACTAATAATTTTGTTTTTTCATAAAGATTTTAGCTGAGCAAGTTTTCTTTTTCTTCTTCTTCTTTTTTTAGGTTGATATAGCTTTACTACAGAGCAGTAAAATACACTGCCAAGTTTACTTACTCGTCAATAAAAAGCAAGTTTTGAAAGTAGAGCTTTTGTAGACTTGAACTTAAAAGTTGCTTCCCTAACTCTTATCCCTGGGAAATGATCTAGCATCCAAGTATGAGGAAACAACCTTTTGAGTAAGAATTGACAAGGTGTTATGCTATGATTCTGGAAAAAATAAACACTGCTCTCAGAAAACAGAAAGTGTTCTTTCCAGCAAATAAAGTTGCAGGCTGGTAGATGACACTTTATGGGAAGAAAGAGTTGTTTCAAACCCTCCAGCAGAATTTTACACTGAATAAGTGCCTTAAATAAAAATCACATCTGTGAGATACAATGTCACATAATGAACAATAGATAAGTCTTTTTCGTGTGCAATTAAATCAATAATAATAGGCAATGCTAAAGTTGTATGTTTTAGCCTTTGGTGACAAACTTATCTCTGCCTTATCCTCAGTTTTACCAAAAGTTGATTTTGGGTTTTGTTTTCAGAAGCCAATTTTGCTGCTAGTTTTAAGAAAGAAAAATATATTACATGGTTAGTTTGGAATGAGGACAGGTGACAGTCCCAAGTCCCTGTTTGTGATGTACCAGTGAGTGCTAAAATCACCATCAGTGCAACACTCCTTACTACAATCACTGATTTTGAAAAAGAAAAGCCTAAAATCAATATTTTTTTAAAAAGCAGTAAAAAGACAATAGGAAATGGAAAAGTGATGTGCATAATGATTCACAGAAGAAATATAAATGATCAATAAGCATATGAAGAAAACATTCAGCCTCTCAGTAGTAAAATAAATATATTCTAATATAATAATATGACAACATGTTTTGCATTTTTGCCTCTTAGATTAGTAGATATGGCAAGAAATGATAATGTCTGGGTTTGGCAAGGTTGTTGGGAAAGTACAATTATTAAAAACTTTTTGGAAAGAAATTTGATATGTATAGCAAGAGTCTATTTGTAATCCAAAATGTATCCACTTTAGTCTCACAAAGCCTTTGCTAGGAAGCCAATCTAAAGAAATAGAAAATTCGGCTGGGTGCGGTGAATCACGTCTGTAATCCCAGCACTTTGGGAGGCTGAGAGGGGGGTTGATCACTTGAGGTCAGGAGTTCGAGACCAGCATGACCAACATGGTGAAACCCCGTCTCCACTAAAAATACAAACATTAGCTAGGAGTGATGGTGCATACCTATAATCCCAGCTACTCAGGAGACCGAGGCAGGAGAATTGTTTGAACCCGGGAGGCGGAGGTTGCAGTGAGCTGAGATTGCACCACTGCATGCCAGCCTGGGAAACAAAGTGAGACTCAGTCTCAAAAATAAAATAAAGAGAGAAACAGAAAATTAGACAAAAATTATGTACTAATAACATAAACAATCAGACTATAAAAAATGGAAATAGTCAAAATGTTCAACAATAATGGAAAAGTAAACTATGGTTATGCATACTATGGAATATCATTTCACTATTAAAAATGTGTGTTAATAAAATAGGGAAATCCCCATGCCACAATGTTAGATGAAACAAAAAAGATATAAAATTAACATAATCTGATTCTTATTTTATAAAAAGAAAAGCATACTCCTATATAGGTAAAAACAATCCTAAGTTACTACAAATTAAAATTATTATATATTTGCAGAGATAAGAAAAATAATGGAAAAATACATTAGAATTGTAATCATAGTTACCTCTTTCTATAAACAAAAAAGAATCAGAAATAAATACATCAAAATTAAATCAAAAGTGATTGTAACTTATTTTTGCACCTTTCTCTGTTTTTCAACTTTGCCGTAGTGAGCAACGTATCTATCAATATTTATTTGGCTGCTGCCCAACTCAACTAACTTAAAAACAAAGGAAATATATTGGGTTTTAGATCCCAATTTCTGGGATACGCATTGCGTCAAGAGTGGCTAAAAACAGAGGCTCAGTAGAGTTGATCAGAATTCTGTTTCTCTTCTCCTAAGTTGCACATCCTGTGTTGACTCCTCACAAAGGCTCTCCATTGGGAGTTGCAATTCTAGGGTCTATATATTTCCAGAATCAAGGGCACATGCACAGAAAATTCCTAAGATACATTCTGAGGGGTCTGCCTTGAGTCGTGGGCTCAAAATGAACCAAGTGCATGGCAGGGGAATGCTAAGCCTTAATTCACTTTCATCAAGCATTCTGTTCCCCCCTGTGGACCTCCACCCAGGCCAAGTTAAATAAACATTAGGGAGAGACAGATTTCCAAATAAAAATCCAAGCTATTTTCAAGGAGAGCTGTAAACACACATGCTCCGTACAAATGCACACTATTTCTTTAACTAAGAAATAGATTTAGGCTGGGCATGGTGGCTCACACCTGTATCCCCTGCACTTTGTAAGGCAGGTAGATGGATGGCTTGAGGCCAGGAGTTCCAGACCAGCCGGGGCAACATAGAAAGATGGACTGAATGAAATGAAGCGAGAAGAGAAGTTTAGAGAAAAAAGTGTAAAAAGAAATGAACAAAGCCTCCAAGAAATATGGGACTATGTGAAAAGACCAAATCTACGTCTGATTTGTGTACCTGAAAGTGACAGGGAGAATGGAAACAAGTTGGAAAACACTCTTCAGGATGTTATCCAGGAGAACTTCCCCAACCTAGCAAGGCAGGCCAACATTCAAATTCAGGAAATACAGAGAATGCAACAAAGATACTCCTCAAGAAGATAAACTCCAAGACACATAGTTGTCAGATTCACCAAAGTTGAAATGAAAGAAAAAATGTTAAGGGCAGTCAGAGAGAAAGGTCGGGTTACCCACAAAGGGAAGCCCATCAGACTAACAGCAGATCTCTTGGCAGAAACTCTACAAGCCAGAAGAGAGTGGGGGCCAATATTCAACATTCTTAAAGAAAAGAATTTTCAACCCAGAATGTCATATCCAGCCAAACTAAGATTCATAAGTGAAGGAGAAATAAAATATTTTACAGACAAGCGAATGCTGAGAGATTTTGTCACCACCAGGCCTGCCTTTCAAGAGCTCCTGAAGGAAACACTAAACATGGAAAGGAACAACTGGTACCAGCCACTGCAAAAACATGCCAAAATGTAAAGACCATCAAGGCTAGGAACAAACTGCATCAACTAATGAGCAAAATAACCAACTAACATCACAACGACAGGATCAAATTCACACATAACAATATTAACCTTAAATGTAAATGGGCTAAATGCTCCAATTAAAAGACACAGACTGGCAAATTGGATAAAGTGTCAAGACCCATCAGTGTGCTGTATTCAGGAGACCCACCTCATGTGCAGAGACAAAGAGAGGCTCAAAATAAAGGGACGGAGGAAGATCTACCAAGCAAATGGAAAACAAAATAAAAGCAGAGGTTGCAATCCTAGTCTCTGATAAAACAGACTTTAAACCAGCAAAGATCAGAAGAAACAAAGAAGGCCACTACATAATGGTAAAGGGATCAATTCAACAAGAAGAGCTAACTATCCTAAATATATATGCACCCAACACAGGAGCACCCAGATTCATAAAGTAAGTCCTTAAAGACCTACAAAGAGACTTAGACTCCCACAATAATAATGGGAACTTTAACACCCCCCTGTCAACATTAGACAGATCAACGAGACAGAAAGTTAAAAAGGATATCCAGGAATTGAACTCAGCTCTGCACCAAGACCACCTAATGGACATCTACAGAACTCTCCACCCCAAATCAACAGAATGTACATTCTTCTCAGCATCACATCACACTTATTCCAAAATTGACCACATAGTTGGAAGTAAAGCAATCCTCAGCAAATGTAAAATAACAGAAATTATAACAAACTGTCCCTCAGACCACGGTGCAATCAAACTAGAACTCAGGATTAAGAAACTCACTCAAAACCGCTCAACTACATGGAAACTGAATGACCTGCTCCTGAATGACTGCTGGGTACATAATGAAATGAAGGCAGAAATAAAGATGTTCTTTGAAACCAATGAGAACAAAGACACAATATACCAGAACATGGGACACATTTAAAGCAGTGTGTGGAGGAAAATTTATAGCACTAAATGCCCACAAGAGAAAGCAGGAAAGATCTAAAATTGACAACCTAACATCACAATTAAAAGAACTAGAGAACCAAGAGCAAACACATTCAAAAGCTAGCAGAAGGCAAGAAATAACTAAGATCAGAGCAGAACTGAAGGAGATAGAGTCACAAAAAACCCTTCAAAAAATCGATGAATCCAGGAGCTGGTTTTTGGAAACGGTCAACAAAATTGATAGACTGCTAGCAAGACTCATAAAGAAGAAAAGAGAGAAGAATCAAATAGACGCAATAAAAAATGACAAAGGGGATATCACCACTGGTCCCACAGAGATACAAACTACCATCAGAGAATACTATAAACACCTCTACACAAATAAACTAGAAAATACAGAAGAAATGGATAAATTCCCTGGACACATACACCCTCCCAAGACTTAACCAAGAAGAAGTTGAATCCCTGAATAGACCAATAACAGGCTCTGAAATTGAAGCAATAATTAATAGCCTACCAACCAAAAAAAGTCCAGGACCAGACAGATTCACAACCAAATTCTACCAGAGGTACAAAAAGGAGGTGGTACCATTCCTTCTGAAATTATTCCAACCAACAGAAAAAGAGGGAATCTCTAACTCATTTTATGAGGTCAACATCATCCTGATACCAAAGCCTGGCAGAGACACAACAAAAAAAAGAAAATTTTAGACCAATATCCCGGATGAACATCGATGCAAAAATCCTCAATAAAATACTGGCAAACCGAATCCAGCAGCACATCAAAAAGCTTATCCACAATGATCAACTTGGCTTCATCCCTGGGATGCAAGGCTGGTTCAACATACACAAATCAATAAACATAATCCATCGTATAAACAGAACCCACAACAAAAACCACATGATTATCTCAATAGATGCAGAAAAGGCCTTTGACAAAATTCAACAACACTTCATGCTAAAAGCTCTCAATCAACTAGGTATTGATGGGATGTATCTCAAAATAATAAGAGCTATTTATGACAAACACACAGCCAATGTCATACTGAATAGGCAAAAACTGGAAGCATTCCCTTTGAAAACTGGCACAAGACAGGGATGCCCTCTCTCACCACTCCTATTCAACATAGTGTTGGAAGTTCTGGCCAGGGCAATCAGGCAAGAGAAAGAAATAAAGAGTATTCAAATAGGAAAAGAGGAAGTCAAATTGTCCCTGTTTGCAGATGACATGATTGTATATTTAGAAAACCCCATCGTCTCAGCCCAAAATCTCCTTAAGCTGATAAGCAACTTCAGCAAAGTCTCAGGATACAAAATCAATGTGCAAAAATCACAAGCATTCCTATACACCAATAACAGACAAACAGAGAGCAAAATCATGAATGAACTCCCATTCACAATTGCTTCACAGAGAATAAAATACCTAGGAATCCAACTTACAAGGGATGTGAAGGACCTCTTCAAGGAGAACTACAAACCACTGCTCAATGAAGTAAAAGAGGATACAAACAAATGGAAGAACATTCCATGCTCATGGATAGGAAGAATGAATATCGTGAAAATGGCCATACTGCCCAAGGTAATTTAGATTCAATGCCATCCCCATCAAGCTACCAATGACTTTCTTCACAGAATTGGAAAAAACTACTTTAAAGTTCATATGGAAACCAAAAAGAGCCCACATTGCCAAGACAATCCTAAGCCAAAAGAACAAAGCTGGAGGCATCACGCTACCTGACTTCAAATTATACTACAAGGCTAGAGTAACCAAAACAGCATGGTACTGGTACCAAAACAGAGATATAGACCAATGGAACAGAACAGAGCCCTCAGAAATAATACCACACATCTACAACCATCTGATCTTTGACAAACCTGACAAAAACAAGAAATGGGCAAAGGATTCCCTATTTAATAAATGGTGCTGGGAAAACTGGCCAGCCATACGCAGAAAGCTGAAACTGGATCCCTTCCTCACGCATTATACAGAATTTAATTCAAGATGGATTAAAGACTTAAATGTTAGACCTAAAACCATAAAAACCCTAGAAGAAAACCTAGGCAATACCATTCAGGACATAGGCATGGGCAAGGACTTCATGCCTAAAACACCAAAAGCAATGGCAACAAAAGCCAAAATTGACAAATGGGATCTAATTAAACTAAAGAGCTTCTGCACAGCAAAAGAAACTACCATCAGAGTGAACAGGCAACCTACAGAATGGGAGAAAATTTTTGCAATCTACTCATTGGACAAAGGGCTTATATCCAGAATCTACAAAGAACTCAAACAAACTTACAAGAAAAAACCCCATCAAAAAGTGGGCAAAGGATATGAACAGACACTTCTCAAAAGAAGACATTTATGCAGCCAAAAGACACCTGAAAAAATGCTCATCATCACTGGCCATCAGAGAAATGCAAATCAAAAACACAATGAGATACCATCTCACACCAGTTAGAATGGTGATCATTAAAAATTCAGGAAACAACAGGTGCTGGAGAGCATGTGGAGAAATAGGGACAGTTTTACACCTTTCATGGGACTGTTAACTAGTTCAACCATTGTGGAAGACAGTGTGGCGATTCCTCAAGGATCTAGAACTAGAAATACCATTTGACCCAGCCATCCCATTACTGGGTATATACCCAAAGGATTATAATTCATGCTTCTATAAAGACACATGCACACATATGTTTATTGTGGCACTATTCACAATAGCAAAGACTTGGAACCAACCCAAGTGTCCATCAATGATAGACTGGATTAAGAAAATGTGGCACATATACACCATGGAATACTATGCAGCCATAAAAAAGGATGAGTTCATGTCCTTTGCAGGGACATGGATGAAGCTGGAAACCATCATTCTGAGCAAACTATTGCAAGGACAGAAAAGCAAACACTGCATGTTCTCACACATAGGTGGGAATTGAACTATGAGAACACTTGGACACAGGATGGGGAACATCACACAATGGGGCCTGTCGTGGGATGGGAGGAGGGGGGAGGGATAACATTAGGAGACATACCTAATGTAAATGACGAGTTAATGCGTGCAGCACACCAACATGGCACATGTATACATATGTAACAAACCTGCACAGTGTGCACATGTACCCTAGAACTAAAGTATGATTAAAAAAAAAAAAGTACTATATACCAGCCAGGCGTGGTGGCTCATGCCTGTAATCCCAGCACTTTGGGAGGCTAAGGCAGGCAGATCACTTGAGGTCAGGAGTTCAAGACCAGCCTGGCCAACATGGTGAAATCCTGTCTCCACTAAATATACAAAAATTAGCTGGGCATGGTAGTGGGGGCCTGTAATCCCAGCTGCTCAGGAGGCTGAGGAAGGAGAATCACTTGAACCCGTGAGGTAGAAGTTGCAGTGAGTCAAGATTGTATCACCTGCACTCCATCCTGGGCGACAGAGTAAAACTACATCTCAAAAAAATAATTTAAAAAAAAGTGCTATATACCATCTAATCCAGCAGATTAATTAACATGACTCCAGGCTTTGATAACATTGAAATCTGCCAAAAATAAAATGCTTAATCCTAGGAAACAAATATTCTAGCTTTTGTAACTTCCAAAAGGAAATCCTGGCCCATTCTTAGCAGGATATTGAATTGTTTCCAATAGTAACAAAAATATTATACATGGCATCTGTCTACAGAGTAGCTTCTATGTGCTTTACACTGCGCTAGGCATTTTACATGTGTTCCTATTTCCCATCACAGGAAACCTGCACGGTAGGAATTAGCCCCGTTTTCTAGACAGTCTCTAGGCAGAGAGAGTAAATGGCTTGCCCACAGTGTCTGTGGCAGAGTAGGACTCAAACTCCTCACTGTCTTGTTCCAGAGCTTGTAGGCTTTTCTCTACCCTCAGTGATTCTCAAATGTTTTTAATCTTTCAAACTGGCACCTCATTTTATTGAGGTAACAACCTCCCATAAAATTCCATGCCAGCTCTTACATAGGAAAGAGCTAAGAGTAAAGCTGTCCTGGCTTAATTGAGGGTGGAGTCCAGCCAACTGCCCACTCTGCTACTCCCACTACCAACAGAGGCTGAGACCTTCAGAGGAATCGGGGCCTGCAGAATGTTTGGAAAGCACTGCTTTGTGCCATGCTATTCCAGCCGGGTGGATTCCTCAGCTGGTCGTATGGAGCCAGTGACAAAACTGCCCAGCTCTGGTCACTCCTGCTGTACAAGCATATCAGAATTGCAGGACACATCTAGAGGATATAGGATGCTGCAAAAAGGAAAGAAAGAAAGAAAGAAAGAAAGAAAGAAAGAAAGAAAGAAAGAAAGAAAGGAAGGAAGGAAGGAAGGAAGGAAGGAAGGAAGGAAGGAAGGAAGGAAGGAAAGAAAAAGAAAGGAAAGAAAGAAAGAAAAAGAAAGAAAGAAAGATAGAGAAAGATGGACTTCACCTCTACAAAGAAAAAAATTAAAAACAATTAGCCAGGCATGGAGGTGCACCGGTAGTCCCAGCTACCCAGAGACTGAGGCTCAGAGGCTGAGGTGGGGGGATCCCTTGAACCCAGGAGTTTGAGGCTGCAGTGAGTTAGTGTCGCACCCCTGCACTCCAAAAGATAAAATGAAAGAAATAGATTTAAATTAATTCTTTTCAAAACCAGTGCTCCTACTCTTCCCCATTAACCCCTAACCCATTCTTCTTTCTCACCAGTGACATTTATTCATCTGTCGACATCCTCACATGGATAGAACTGCTCCGTTTTCCAGTGGCAAATGGAAATGGCTCATACACTTTAGGACTGCAAGTGATACTTCTCATAAATATTTAGAAAGACAGACAAGGTAAAAATAATGTTTCCTCTTAGAATTCAAAGTAAAACTTTGACTGACTGAATTAAAAACTGCTTTTATCAATGCCTCGCTCTATTTTTTTTCTTCAACTGATAGGTCAGGTCACTTATACAAAATGATTCTATTATATCAAATTATTGTTTTGATGTGTCATTAGAGAGACAGAGAGAGAGACAAAGAGAGGGAGAATGACTCCAGGCTATTAGTTTTATCTTGCCTAATACTACTCAGCTCTGTGATAATTTTGTATTGTAACTTTTACTGGGTTGAATTTTGGAAATTATTTCAAATATATTCTCCTAACTTATTCAATATCTGTACATTTTTCAGTAGTAAGAACTTTTAAAATGGAATGTGGATGTTGAAGCCTTCCTTCACTTATCTAGGTGAGTGATTTTGATGAGTATAAGCTTACTCTGCCCCATGCAGGTAATTTATTCTTGAAAAACCACTTGTTCAGTGAATTTTCATAAGTAAAAAAAATCATTACCCTTAACTTTTAGGAGCATGGATTTATGCTAAGACAACACCAAAGCCCCTTAAAGTTGGCTCAGTTACTTCAACAGACACATTAGTTAAACAACCTAACAAAGTCTGTTCTCTTTATTAATTATGCCATAATATGGCTATTCACTTACTCTCATTAAGTTCTTGTGGCACTATTATGCAATACATACTTAAGATTATTCTTACAAATAAAACATGTTGAATACTCAATGTTTATATAGTTCAATCTTTATTGCAAAACATCCATGATGGAAAGACCAGAAATCTCACTGAAAACAAGAACAAATTATTTCACACTCACCAAATAACTTGACATCCTCAGCGCATCAGATCACTGCTGTAAACTACAAAACACTAGGCCACTGAGACAACGTAACGCATAGCAGTCCATCAACAACTGTGAGCATGGCTGCACGGTGCTTCTGGTCTGTCTAGGTTCAGCTGCCTGTGTGAAATCCGAAATCCAAATCTGTCCTCAGAAATGCTAAGAAATGTCTTGCAAGCCCAAGTTGGGGTATAGAACAAAACTTGGAAAAAAATCAAATTCATGTCATTCTACTTGATGTCACATACCCAATTCCTCAATCTGAGTTTTAGATTGTTTATATGATAATCACACTAAGCGATTAATATCCTGAGTGCCTTTGGAAACAGTATCTTTTAAAGGTTTCATTTGCCTGAACTGGTTGAAGATATTTGTTTTCAATAACTCAGCAGAGAATCTCAGTTTCCCACCCTATCCTCAGAACCATTACCCTATCTGAGGAATTTGCCAAACTTGAATGGCTATGTGGGTGACTGCGTAGCAGCTGCCAAAAGTATTGTCACCCCAGGCACCTACCTTCATTACAACCATGACAGAAAACAACCATGTTCTGGGAATCTTTTATGTCATCTGTATCTTCCAGTTTTTTTCTTCATAACTACAAGTTAGTTGTCAATTCTTTGTCTGGATTTATTTCTAAAAATAGTATCCTGAGAAAACACAGCCCAAGGACAAAGAACAACTCTAAAATTACAGTATGACCAACAACACTTGAATCTTTTTTCGCTTTTAAAAGAATCATGAACACAGGAAATGAGCTTTAGCCTTTATTTTTGCCGTGTCTTGAGAGACATTCAATAAGGAGCTGAAAATGAAGTATGCTTCAAACTTTAAAGGCAATGATGAAATGGAAAGAAGAGCGTCCTTCAAAACTATAGAAGCAACTTCAACCAGACTAATCCTATTTCAAAGAAATGGGCCATAATAGCATCGACTGCTCCACGTTTTGTTCATTCCATCTACAGTACATCAACAGGCTTTTTCCAAAAGTGTATGGACAAAATACTTGAGTTGAGATCTGTAGCCTTAGCCTTCTAAAGATGATATCTATAGGTTGTCATGGTAACTCACAGGGCGCCATCTTTAAAAGCACTGAACTCAGGAAAAATACGCACAGAGAAATTTCAGCCCTAAAAGCTATTTCCCAAAATTGTCCATTATCTTACATATCTTTGTCTGCTTAGAGCCTTGCTGTAATTTTTATTTTCATTCCAATGCTCAAGAAACACTGAAACAAGTGAAAAAATTGCTTGAAGTCCTTTATTATAGAATTTCCATGATAAGTTTTATACTAGCTTTTAAACTGATGAACATTGCTCCCCTACCCCACAAATATTTTTTCCTTTATACTGACTTTTTTAATGTAAACATTACCCTTTTATCCACGGACACAATTTTTGTTCGTATCCTCTTTATACTGGTCTATAGCCAATGTTAAGGTGAAGGGCTTCTCCCTTACTTTGAAACTCCAAGATCCAGCTGTCAATCCATGTGCCAATAGTTTGGAGAAATAATGACCTTCCCTCCTCCCTTGTAGCACTTATTTTTGCATGTCAGTCATGTAGGACTTAGAAAATTAAACCCTGGATCTTCATTTATCTTCTCATTAGCATCTGCTACCCTCCAGCTGTATCATAAACTATTAGAAGACAGTGAGGGTGCCTTATGACTCTTCATAGCTCTAGAATTAGCAGTACTCCACACAGGGGCACGATAAATATTTTATGACATAGAATCCAAATTTAAAGATAAATGGACTTTGGAGATGATCAAATCTACCCCATTTTTGTAAATGAAGAAACAGAAACAAGGAGAGATAAAGTAACCAGCCCAGTGCTATGTCCAGTTAAAAACATTATTTTGAGGTCAGCAAAGATGTCAAATCACTTTTCTGCTAATAGTACCTGGCAAATAAGTCAATCCCTTTTCTGCTAGTAGTACCTAGTAAAGAAGTAAAACAGAGATTCTACATTCACTAAACAAAGTAGCAAATAGCCATTCCTGGTTTACATATCACATTAGGTAGGTTGTTGTTTTGAGGTTCATATTAACCAATATGCTGTGCCTGAGAGAGTGTGTTAAGTATCATCCAAATATAAAGCATTATTAACAGGAAGGGTTTTTTTTTTAAGCCCATGGGAAAAGATGAATGGAAAAAAGAAATAAAAAATGTATTGGTAATAGTGAACATTATCTTGTTTTGACTCACAGGCAATATCATACCAGAAAAATGGCTGCATTTGGAAAATGAATAGCTAGAGAAAATTCTAATGAATAAGCCCAAGGCCTCCGGAAATAAGGATGAAAATAACCAGCATAAGGCAATGGCTAATCAGAAATCTAGCCTAGACACAGGGTATTACAGTTCAGATTCTCTTCCTTCTCTGAATTTCTTGTAGTTAAGCTTTCATGGGAAACTCTGGCTGAGGAGAGTCCATGTGTGTATGTGCCAGGAAGATCCTTGTGTTCTTTCAGTTCATTTGTGTCTGCAGCAGAGGCAATGGAAGGAAATGATCAAAGGGAGAGCAATACAGGCAATTAGGGATGAACCTAATACAATATGCGTGGTGACTACATTGATTTGTGTGTATGTGTGTGTGTGATTTAAATTCCTGATATATTTATTAAAAAGGAAATTGACTAATAACAGCTTACAGGTATTCAACACCCTCACAAATTACAAAGCTTACATTTTCCCAGTGAATACTCTCTACACAGCTCAGAGGTTAGAACAGGTGTTCTCATTCCTATTTATTGATGAGCCTTGGACTAGTCGGGTGATTTGTGCAAAGTTAAATGCCAGGGAGCTCTGATTCCAAATTCAGGGCCTAGAGATTTTAGAGGGAGGCTATGCTTTGCTTCACTTTTATGGGCTGCCTTTAAGACTATGTCACTTACCTGAAGGCTGTTTTGTGAAGAATAGGCAGATGTAAGAAAGGAAATAAAATAGCTATTTTATAACCAGGCAATAGGAGTGGTTGAATGGCTTTTTGGCTTGAAATGATAATTGGATCAAAGGAACAATACCACATGTGTCTTCTACTACCTTAAAATATCATACCTAATTGGTGAGAGTTTCTGCAAAGGAGACTAGATTAAAGAAGAAATAACTGTGTGCCACGGTGAATGCTGTCTACACTAAATTGTTAATTGTTTTAATAAAATTAAAATTTTATTTTAATTTTACATGAGCAATGATTGCAGTGATCACTGGTGATCAATCATCAGAATAAAGTTAAGAATAACAATTACCCTTACAAAGCATGTTACCAAATATAAGAATGATTAGGGAATAATGATTCAACAGTTGTAGCAATATTAATAATCAATCATGAAGGATTGGAAAAAGAATTGATGAATTCTTTTTCTAAAACTGACTAAAAACACATGGCTTAGCATATGAATTTTTGAAATTGAAACCTAAGTAGGAAAGAATGGATGACAAACACTGGGACCATCTTGCACCAGGCTCAGGAGATTCCCAAAGATCAGTCGTATCCCAGCTCTGGCTAAGCATTGGTTAATAGAGTCAACCAAGATTGAACAGATTCTAACATTGCTGAAGGTCAGTTAGTAAAATTATCATCTATAAAATGAAAATTATCATCTATAAAATGAAAAAAAAAGTTAAATGGGAAGATTTGCGTAAGCTTCTTAGATCTCGTAAAAGAGACATCAAGAGCATTTAGGGCTTGGAGGTCCTGCTATCAAATTCCTACTGAAGGTTCAACCCAAAGACCTGTGTCAGAGCTGGCATCTTCAGGTGGATCCTGTAACCATGAACTGCCTGTGCAGGAGGACATATACATGTGCACCTGTAGGTTTGTATGCATGTGAGCCTATAGATGAAATCTGAAATGAATAAATTTTCCACAAATAAAAATTTAGTCTTTTAAATATGCTTTCTCCTCCTTTTTCATAAAAATGTACAGTTAGAGACAATATTGACTTTTTGTTTTATATCATCTCCTCAATTCTAATGATGGCAATTTTCAGATCGAGTCACCATGACACGAAATCAGAATGCATGGTTAAGAATAAATAAAGCCATGATTTTCATTCATTGAAAACACTTCATGTTTTAGGTCAGGCATGGTGGCTCATGCCTGAAATCGTAGCACTTTGGGAGGCTGCAGCAGGTGGATCACTTGAGGTCAGGAGTTGAGACCTGCCTGGCCAACATGGTGAAACCCTATCTCTACTAAAAATACCAAAATTAGCTGTACAAGGTGGTGCATGCTTGTAATCCCAGCTACTTGGGAGGCTGAGATGGGAGAACCCCCTGAATCCAGGAGGCAGAGATTGCAGTGAGTCAAGATCGTGCCACTGTACTTTAGCCTGAGCAACAGAGTGAGACTCTGTTTCAAAAAAAAAAGAAAGAAAGAAAGAGAGAGAGAGGAAGGAAGGAAGGAAGGAAGGAGAGAGGGAGGGAGGGAAGGATGGAAGGAAGGAAGGACAGAAGGAAGGAAGGGAGGGAGGGAGAGAGGGAGGGAGAGAGAGAGAGAGAAAGAAAGAAAGGAAAGAAAGAAAGAAAGGGAAAGAGAGAGAAAGAAAAAAGAAAGAAAGAAAGAAAGAAAGAAAGAAAAAAGAAAGAAAGAAGGAAAGAAAAGAAAGAAAGAAAGAAAACCTGTGTTTCGGCACTGTAACACTGTACTAAAGCATTATCTTCTTTAATTCTCAAAACAAAGCTATTAGGCAAATATGATAACTTCCATCTTATTAACGAAGAAATTGAAGCTTCAAGTAGTGAAATTCATCGCAGATTGAGACTTCAACTAGATATTGTCTGTCTACAAAGGCTATCTTTCAGTTGTTTTAATGTGCAACATATATTGTCCCCTGGTAGGAAGCAGAGAGACAAACAATGAACATCTTAACAGGTCAAGAAGCTGAGAATGTTCAAGGGGCACATTACTACTTCATAGTGGGGAAGAATAAATAGTCCTCATTCCAGAATGGCCTTCAGATAAGAGAAATGAAGGTTCATTCTAAGGCCCCCAGCCTTTGTCCCCTGCCTGCATTGATAGAGAGGGGTCTTTTCAATGGCCAACTTACAAACAATGGGATCTTTCAGGTAGTAGACAAAAAGCCTGGGATTCAGTGGGGTTTCCTGTGTTGGCATGGCTGGCTCAGAGTCTGGATCTGGAAAAGGAGATTTAATCCGTTTCTACAGGGGACAGATACTCTTGGTGTATCCATGCTTCTTGAGGCTACATCTCTCCTCATAAGATCTGACTCATACAACTAACTGCCTCCCTGAACTCTTCACACACACATATCAAAGGAATTTCAACAATGTTATACCCAAAATCAATTCCATGACCTTCTCCAAAGACCTGATCCTCTTCCAGTGTTCGCCTTCTCGATGAATGGAAGCACATCATCCCACACTCACAAGCCAGAGACCCAGAATTCATAACTGGTAACTCATTTTTCCTCACTCATGTCAAATGCATCATCGAGGCCATTTTTCTTCTTCTTTCTCTGCGCCAAAACCCTCTTGATCCAAGCAATCTCCACCTCCCACCTAGACTCTGGCCTTCTCAATGTTCTACCTACACCCATTCTCTAAGCCAGGGAAGGTCAAGTGATACCTCAGCTTAAAGTTCTTCCTTCACTGTCCATTGCTCTCTGTAAAATGCATAACTGCTTCATGAGGTGTAAAAGGCCCTACTTGGTCACTACCTTCCCCCAACACACACCTCCAGCCTCATCTGCCCCACGCCACGTGGGTCTCTCCATTTGCCTCCTACCCCTTAAACTTCTATCTCATGGATTTTCCACAAGCTATTTCTTCTACAAAGATAATCGTCTCTCCCTCCTTCGACTTGTCAACACCTAGTTATTCTTCAGATCTCAATGGCCCCTTCGCTGACTTCCTTAGCTAAATCCAATACCCTTATTACAGGCTTTCTTAACACTGTGTAGCCATTTTTCAGTCCCAATTAAATACAGGAATACCTCTGAGATATTGCAGTTCAGTTCCAGATAACTGAAATAAAGCAAGTATTATAATAAAGTGAGTCACACACATTTTTTGGTTTTCTAGTGCATGTAAGAGTTATGTTTACACTATTCTGTAGTCTACAAAGTGTGCAATAGGGTTATGACTGACAAAAAACAATATACATAAAATTTTAAAAGACTTCATTGCTTAAAAATGCTAACAATGGTCTAAGCCTTTAGTGAGGGTTTTGTTTTGTTTTGTTTTTTGCTTGTAGAGCGTCTTGCCTCAATTTTGATGGCTACTGATGGATCGAGGCGGTGGGTCGCAAAGGCTGAGGCTATTTCTTTTCTTTTCTTTTTCTTTTTTTTGTGACGGAGTCTTGCTCAGTTGCCCAGGCTGGAGTGCAGTGGTGTGATCTCGGCTCACTGCAAGCTCCACCTCCCGGGTTCACGCCATTCTCCTGCCTCAGCCTCCCAAGTAGCTGGGACTACAGGCACCTGCCACCATGCCCGGCTAATTTTTTTTTTGTATTTTTAGTAGAGACAGGGTTTCACCATGTTAGCCAGGATGGTCTCGATCTCCTGACCTTGTGATCTGCCCGCCTCAGCCCCGCAAAGTGCTGGGATTACAGGCATGAGCCACTGCGCCCGGGCGGCTATTTCTTAAAATAAGGCAACAATGAAGTTTGCTATATCAATTGGCTCTTCCTTTCATTAAAAATTTCTCTGTAGTATGTGATGCTGTTTGATAGCATTTTACCCACAGTAGAACTTCTTTCAAAGTTACAGTCAGTCTTTTCTAGCCCTGCTGCTGCTTTATCAATTAAATTTATAGTCATATTCAAAATCCTTTATTGTCATTTCAACAATGTTCATGGCATCATCACCCGGAGTAGATTTCATTTTAAGAAACCACTTTCTTTGCTCTTCCATAGAGGCAATTCTTCATCCATTAAAGTTTTATTGTGAGATTGCAGCAATTCAGTCACATCTTCAAGCTCCACTTCTAATTCTATTTCTCTTACAATTTCCACCATATCTGTAGTTACTTACTCCATAATTCTTCCAGTAGAAGGCTGTTTCATCCACATTGAAAACCTGTTGTACAGTGTCGCCATCATCATCAACTATCTTAGCTAAATGCTCTGGATAATGTGCTGCAGCTTCTCCATCAGCACTTGCTGCTTCACCTTGCACTTTTTCGGTTTGGAGATGGCTTCTTTCCTTAAACCTCATGAGGCAACCTCTGCCGGTTTCAGACTTTTCTTTTGTAGCCTCCTCACCTTTATCAGCCTTCAAAGAATGGAAGAGAGTCAAACCCTTGCTCTAGATTAGGCTTTGGCTTAAATGAATGTTGTGGCTGGTTTGATCGTCTGTCTATACCACTAAAACTTTCTTCACATCAGCAATAAAGCTGCTTCACTTTTTTTATAATCCATATTTCATGGGAGTAGCAGTTTTAATTTCCTTTGCATTCACAACTTGGCTGTTTGGTGCAAATGTCCTAGCTTTTTGCCAATCTTGGGTTCAACATGCCTTTCCCACTAAGTTTAATAAGTTTTCACTTTTGATTTAAGGTGAGATATTTGAAACACTTCCTTTCACTGGAAGACCTAGAGATCATTTTAACGTTATTAATTGACCTAATTTTAATATGATTGTGTCTCAAGGAATAGGAAGGTCTGAGGTGAGAAAGAGAGACGAGGGAATGACTGGTCAGTGGACTAGCCTGAACATACACATTTATTAATTTCACTATCTTATATGAGTTCAGTTTCTGGCACCCCAAAACAATTACAGGAATAACATCAAAGAGCACTACACACAGATCACCATAACAACTATAATAATAATGAAAAAGTTTGAAATATGATGAGAATTACCAAAACGTGACACAGAGATATGAAGTGAGTACATGCTGTGGAAAAATGACACCAATCAACTTGCTCAATGCACAACTACCACAAACCTTCAATTTGTAAAATATTTCATATCTGCAAAGTGCAACAAAAATGAAGCACAACAAAACAAGGTGTGATTGTATTTATTTGTGTGTCCATTAGGTCAATATCTGTCTCCCCAACTAACTGATAAGCTACGTGATGGTAGAGTCTGTGTCTACAATGTTCACCATTGTAACCCAAACATCTAACTGGTCCCTGGCCTAACAGGTGCTTGATAAATATTTCTTTAATATCTAACTGACTGATCAACCAACCAACTGAATGAGTGAGTGAATGAATGAATGAAAGAAAGCATCCTGTTCATTGATGTGTTAATTTTATGTGTCTTGATAGAATTCTAAAATATTAGAATCTTTATGTGGAGGCCAGTCTTGGCTCAAGTCTTTCCTTAACACTCTTGTTCTCACTGAGACCTACCACTAACCATACTATTTAATGCTGCAGTCTCTTCATACCCCACCCACCAGCACTCCCTAAGACCCATGTCTAACTCTATTTTTTTCATTTACCCCACCTCATAACACACTAGAGAATTGCTTATTTATCATCGTTCTAACTATGCTTTCTTAGTTTCCATATTTGTCTATTTGGCTTCCATTATTCACAGAACCAATTGTATTAACCATATTTTCTTATTTTCCATATTCTTGATGCTGTGGCATTTGTAGCCTCGCTAACTGGGGAAAGACTGTGCCTATCAGGGCTAATTGATTTTTAGAAATAGGAAAGGGCTCTCCAGAGCCTGCCTTCAGATGTAAACCAGCCATTCCAAATTCCTCACAATCTCCTTCATCAAACTCACACATCAATCCAAAATTCTTGCTCTAAATCAACCTGTAGCCAGGTACCAGACAATAAGGAAAAGACCCTTTGCCCCAAAACCCACCAGAATTATTCGAACTAACCAATCCTAAAGCAATACTACATTCCAGAATATTTGGCTTTCTCACAAAAAAACACAATAAAAACAGTAACTTCGCCACTCCTTTCTGCCTCCTGCTCAACACTAGTGCTTCCCGATGTGGCCCTTCATGGAGTGACATGCACCCTCCTCTTGGAAAACGTGAGTAATTTTTTTTTTAATTTTTGGAGACAGAGTCACACTCTGTCAGCCAGGCTAGAGTGGAGTGGTGTGATCACGGCTCACTGTAACCTCGACCTCTTGGGCTCAAGCAATTGTCCTGCCTCAGCCTCCTATATGGCTGGAGCTATAGGCATCCCTCATCTGGCTGAACTAATTTTTTGTTTTGTTTTTAAATTTTTTTTGTAGAGATAGGGATCTTGTCCAGGCTGTTCTCAAACTCCTGGGCTCAAGCCATCCTCCCATCTTGGTGTCCAAAAGTGCTGAGATTATAGGTGTCAGCCACCATACTTAGCCATAAATTCTTATTTCAATGGCTTTAGCCTCTCCACATCATCACTCAGTCACCTCTATATGTTAAAATACCATAAAATCCTACTGGTACAATTGAGGTAATCACATTATTGTTTATCCCTTGATGTCTTCCCATCTAGCCACTATCAATGGAAAGCAAACTTCCTAAGGGCAGGGACCCATATTTTGTTTTGTTCCCCTTCTGGGTGCCTAGAGCACTGCCTGGTACATAGAACTTTAATAAATACATATTGAGTGAATGAATAAGTGCTCCTGGTCTCAATTCTGGCACACTATCATTTCAGACCTTGAGATTCCCCTGGGACAGAAATTTTCTTACTCCCCACCATATCTCCAGGCCCTCTCTCACTATCTGGCATTTGACTAAAAGCTCAGTAATTGTTTGATCTGATTTTGTTAGTCTACTGCATTTTGTCTAAGTTTTGCTGGTCCCTAGAGCTCACAGGCTAGCCCCTTGAGTTCTTGGGCTACCAAAGGCTTCTGTTCTCAGTGGCAAGGACTCCTATTTTTTGCATCTCTTAAGGGATTCCCCAACCACAGAGTATATAAGGCATGACCAATGGAGAGCTGGGGACCTGGGTCCAGTGCCTCCCCTCCATCCCTAACTATGAGTGCCCTTGAGCAAGTAAATTGATCACTGTGGAAGTACTATCTTCATGAGTGTGGAGTGTGGGGAAGACAGATACACAGCCTTTAATGTCTTCAATATGGATTACATTAAGACTCAACTAGATGGCTTCTCAAGATCTCTGTGAAGTTTATGAGTTCACAGTCCATCTTATAGTCACTAAACATGATTTCAACTTTTCAGTCTCATTACTCTTCCCAGTTATCCTTCTGAATGATAAGGCAGAGTTCAGTACTTAGTCTTTACCTTTGAGGGCTGTAGACATATGGCAGGCTGTGCAACACTCATTATTTAGATGACATTGATTCAACTTCCACTTACAGTTACTATATTCTTAAAATATGTTTTACAGCCCAACTTTTGTAAGCTCACTTTCTTCTCACATGTGCAAAAGTAGTCTTAGGATTTCTCATTTTCTTTTTGAGTCTAAGAAGATTTTTCTCTCATAATTGTAACTGGCATTATGGAGCACTACTTGTCTTGTCTTATGTATCCCTTAAAATAGATAAGTCTAATTTTATGAATGAAAAATCAGAGCAGTTACGTCATTTGCCCTGGGTAATACAGCTAGAAAACAATAAGATGGGTTCAAATCGAGGTAGTTTGTCTACATAGACTGCACCTAGTTACTTAGCTACATTGCCTTTGTGGGTTGATCGAACTCAATCACTTAATTCTTACTGACTTGACCCCATTCTCTTCCTAATTGTATATTTCACAAACACTTCATGTTTATGACACATGCTAAACTCTCTTGAGCCACACATTGTTGCTAGGGGAGTGTAATCATCATGCATTAGAAATAAAAGTGTGCAAAGGCTAAGGTGACATGAGGAAGCCAATGGCAAGAATAAGGTTAAAACTCACAGCCTTGGTTGTCCAGTTTTCTTATCAGTCCTTTGAGACTTCACACATTCTACCTGATTTTTCAATTTCACGGGAGTCATCGGGAGCTGAAGGCAATGAAGGCAAAATCAGGCTTCACTCCTGGGTAAAGGTAATAGCTTAGATGGCAGATTACTTTGTAGACATTTTAGTACAGGTAGCAGCAGGCATGTTTGAAAATTCTAAGTACTGCCCATTAGTATGCAGAAACACCATCAGCTGCCGAAATCATTTTCTAAAAAACCAGGTCTTCATTATGTCCCAATTGCCCAAAGTATGTTTGCCTTGTCAGACACAGATTTTTAAAAGCAGTTCAGTCTTGAGCCACTTTCGGTAACATGGATTTCTCCCTCACTATTTATTTTCAGTCCTACTTTCTGGTGTAACTCTTTTTTCAATATATATGAAAAAACTTTTTTTTTGCCTTAATCCCTTTGCTCTTTTTAGCACAGTCAGCAGTTTTGCAACCTTCTTTCTTTCCTCTGGGCTCCAACAGTCTGTTGTTTGCACTTCCACAGTTTATTGGCAGCGTGGTTTTTTTTGACAATCTTGAAATCTAATTGAATGTTTCTTGTTTTAAAATTTACTTCTCAGAGGAACACTAGATAGCTGGATCTCTACAATTGCCCTTTTTATTAATCTTCTACCTGCATCTATACCGTAATATAGTTAAATATTCAAATGTGCCAACCAAAATTTGTGGAACTAAATTAATTGAAAGAAAATATTTTCAGAAAATAGGAACATGCGGAAGAAAATTTTCTGCCACTAAAAGATAATACCCTTCAACTTCAGGTCAATGAAAGCATCATCATAATCTTACTAACAAATTTTTGGGGGCACACATATTTCACTTTTCATTCCAATAAACTTCCTAAGTGTACAGAAATAAAAAATTATCAAAAAGTAAAAAAAAAAAGGACAGGAAATGTTTTGGCATTCTGATATTTCATCCTGATACAAGCAAATAGGAAAAGAAATCATTTTCCATTTAGATTTCAAATTGGATATGACTATGAACAATCACTATTTCTAAAACTGACGGTCACTGATAGCTAAGATTTTATTTGTTTTCAGGTATATGTTGAAGTTTCATCTTTCAGTCTTTAATTCAATTATGATTCACCCCAGATTTCAACAGTCTCTTCTTCGAAAAATAACTGAGCATAAACCCTCATAATTTGATACCGTGCATTTTATTCAGCTGAAACACATAGTACCCTCTTCCAGGACAGTTTGCGTTATAAATAAGAAATGAAGGCCTAAAAATTGAAAGGATCAGACTGCATTATTTTGGTTTAGGTATTTACTACTTGTTTTATGTCAATAGTAAGTATTTGGAGCCATTTTAAATATCAGTGCACATGTTGCTGCTAAATCCAGAATAACAGTGCATAGAAATGATCCTAGAAAATTAGTCTTCCCATTTATTTAATGTGTTTATTTAATCAACCTCCTCTATGAAAAACAGTCTGTTCTATCCAGTGGTGGATAGAAACATTGCTGAATTATTGCCAGAGGAATCTTCTAGAACGAAGTCAGGTCTTGTTACTTCACTTCTCAAATACTCCGGTGGCTTTGAATTTCATTAAAGGATGAAAATCAAAGATGAAGAAACTAAGGTTTATAGAAATTGACCTTGAAAACAAGGTCAAAGTCGGAAACCAACATGCTGAAATGGCTCTGTTACACCAGGTCTCCTCATGGTCTTACAGGACTTGCATATCTTGACTCCCTCTTAAACCTCAGTCTCTACTATTCCAGCCTTCACCTTTCAGCCACGCCAGCCTTCCTGTCTTTCCTCGGAAATGTCAGGCAGGCTCCTGTCTTAGCACCTTGGTATTTCTTTTGTCTCTGCTTGAAATGCTATTTCCCCGGATTCCACATGGCTTGATCTCCTACATCTATCCCTCTCCGTGAAATGCCAGGAAAAGCATCCCTGAATGCCCAGTATGAAATAGCATCCCTCATCCCAGCAGCTCCCTGTCTGCTTTACTCTACTTTTTTTCCTACATAGTATTTATCACCAGCTCATACAGCACATATTTGCTTTCTGTAGCTATCCACTGGAAAGTAAGCTCAGTGAGAACTTGACTGCTGGACTTGCCATTGTATCCCCAGGGCCCTGAGGAGTGCCAGGCATAAAAAAAGTGCCCAGTAAATATTTTCTAAATTCATAAATGCAGTTATCCTCCCTGCCCCAACTGTATTAGTCTGTTTTCACGCTACTGATAATGACATACTGGGCAATTTACAAAAGAAAGGTTTAATGGACTCACAGTTCCATGTGGCTGGGGAGGCCTCACAGTCATGGCAGAAGGCTGAAGGCACATCTCACATGGTGGCAGACAAGGGAAGAGAATGAGAGCCAAGTGAAAGGGGTTTCCCCTTATAGAACCATCAGCTCCTGTGAGACATATTCACTACGATGAGAACAGGATAAGGGAAACCACCCCCATGATTCAATTATCTCCCACTAGGTCCCTCCCACAACACATGGGAATTATAGGAGCTACCATTCAAGATGAGATTTGAGTGGGGACACAGCTAAACCATATCACCCACCAAGTCAAATAAATTATGAAGCCAACTACTTTTAAGTAAAACAAGCATTATACCAAATGAAGTGGAATGACAAAGAGGTGTTGGGTGTGGGCTCAGTGCGAAACTAGGCAAGTTCAATGTTAGAAAGTGAAATGCCAAAAGACCTCCCATGTATCAGTGGTGTGGCTCCTATTAGATTCATGCCTGAAAAATTGGGTCAGGAGAGGAGGCCAGATGTACAAGACCTTTAAAACTCCCTCCCCCTGTCCAGTGACTGATGGTCAACATGCTTGCAGCAGCACTCACTGCTGTCTGAGGCAGCCATAATTTCAAGCATGTTAGACATTTGCAGTGGAAATTCCAGAAGGGCCTGAATGAATTTATGCCAATCAGGAGACATCCATTTTTAAGATATTGCAACCAAAGGAGACTTCTCTAGGCATCCTGCTGAGAAAAAAATCTTCCAAAAGGCCTTTATAGAACCCTAAAAAGTCAACGTGTGGAAGGACTAGGATTCAGGTTGCTCTCTAGAGCTTGGGCTCTAGGGAAAAAGGAACAGCCAGAAATGCCACTAGCCCATTCAGCCTCTGTGGGAAATCAGAAAAATGCATCCATTCCTCCTGGGAACATAGAGTACTATGTCCAGGTACTCACTTGGTCCCTTGTCCACTCACCCTTACACAGAGGGCAATTATGGGTGTGGCCCTAGGAATAGCAGGGATGTTTCAGAACAAATCGAAATTACTGCTGGCACTGGCTATTTCCATAACTCATGGAGGTACCCACTGCCTCCAAAGCTACAGCTTTCTGAGTTCCCAACCATAATAAAGAACTCTAAGACGGACAGGTCCTTCTTCCCCAGGTCCTTCCACACCACTTGGATGGCTTGTCGGTGGACACTTAGCCAAATTGCGTGGAACTTGAGATTTTCACTTCCACTCTGAGTTGCTCTCACCTGTCCCCAAAGTTCTTTTCACATCTATCAAGAAGTTTCTATACAAACCAAGGCCACAGGAGCATCACGATTAAAAGCCCTACTGG
The DNA here is from genome assembly GCF_028858775.2 of Pan troglodytes. NCBI lineage: Eukaryota > Metazoa > Chordata > Mammalia > Primates > Hominidae > Pan > Pan troglodytes. The sequence continues at coordinate 33,656,764 of NC_072412.2, forward strand.
GAAGTCAGACAGGTGTAGATCTGAGTCCCACGTTAGCTCATGTCATTGAGCAAATCCCTTAATTTCCATCAGCTTCAATTTCTTCATTTTTCAAATAGGAGTAGTAAGAGTGACTCAGAAGATGAAGTTTAAATTATAAAATGTACTTATAGAATAGCTGGAAGATGATGTAAATTATTATTATTGTCTGTTTACTATTGTTGTAAGTATTAATATAATCGACTAAAATTCATACTCGGACTCTAAATCCAATAAAGTTCATGATATTTGCTCTGAAAAATGGTAATTCCTCTATAGTGAATATTTATTTATATTCCAGGTGTAACTTGCATAGGCTTGCAATAAAATTTACCTTATAACGTTTTATATGTGTTTATTATATAACTATATTAGGTTAGTGCAAAAGTCATTGCTGTTTTTGCCACTGAAGGTAATGACATAAATCACAATTACTTTTGCACCAATCTAATTATATAAATGTTGTCAATACATAGAATTTTCTGATATTAATATAGATTTATCAACTTCCTTTTAATTTAATAATCTTTTCCCACTTGTTTTCAACTTCTCTGAGCTGTTTTTTTATAAGTGTGTCTTTAAATAAACCTACCCTAGATTTTTGAAATGCAATCTGAAAATCTCTACTTTTAATTGCAAATGTAAGCCATCTGTACTCATTTTATTTAAGAATTGTGATTGAGATTTATTTCTATCATCTTATTTAGTGTTTGCAATTTACCATATATTTTTTCTTTTTTCCTTTTTTTCTGCCTTCTATTAATTATTGGGTTTTCCTTAATCATTTTTTTTTTTTTTTGCCCTTTACTGGCTTGGAAATCATATAATCTATCTGTTAAAGGTTGCCTTTAAACTTTTACTTTGCATACTTGACCTAACAAAGTCTTAATTTGATGATTATCTCCCTCTCTCTCCAGAACACACTTTTTCCTACCATCTTACACATTATTTGTGTCCATATTTTAATTCACTTCACTTTTTTGTACCATAGTCAATGCTTATTTATGTTTACCTAACTTTGCCAATTTCTTGGCTCACAATTGTTTCTTGTCCAGGAATCATTTCCTTGGATTCAGTTTTCTTTTTTACGAAGTTCATCCTTTAGTAGTTCACTCCTGGGTCTCATGGCATTAAAGCTCAAGTCCTTTGTTGTTGGGACCAGAACCATCAGCCAGAGTAGCTGCAGCAACACCTCATGAGTTCACAGCTATGATTTTCAGTCCATCTTTGATCTTGGCAACTAGAGCATTTCTTTCTCTCTTGCAAGCTCAGCTATACATTAAAAAAACAAGTTTGCTGTGTCACATTTTGCATTTCAAGGAGTCCATTTTGAGGGGATCAAATGTCAGCATTCATATATGGAACATATATTAGGAAACACACTGTGTTCTAGGTATTACAGATGTAAAAATGGAAATGAAGCAGTTTGTCCCTCAAGAAACTTATGATCTAACAGAGATAGTTATGAATCAGACATATGTAATACATTTTAAGGTGTTATAGATGCTATAATTATCAGATCCTACCCTAGATTAAGCTCTTTAAGAATAAAGAGCTCTTAAAGAATACAGTGACATGATTATCTTTCCATCTCTAGCATCTACAGTAGTGCTAGCAGATAGAAAGTATTCACTAAATGCCTGAATGTATGAATGAATTATAGAAATCAACAAATATTTGCACTGTTGCTCATTCTCACTTTTTAATTCATAAAATGCAAGATGATTGTTTTCTAATTACAACTGAATGTTTATAAAGATTTTACTTGAAGATGTTTAATTTTATCATACTAATAATAGAAAATATTAAATCTCTATCTACTTTGTATCAGATATTGCTCTCAGAGCTTTCCAAGCATTAACTAGTGTGAAATTCACAATAACTCTCTACAATGGAGAGTTTTGTGGCCTGGGTTACATATTAGAAGCTATATTAGGAACTCATTTAAATTGATCTGACTAGAGCTTCTGTTACTTCCTACTATGTATATATCCATCTGCCAGTCTACAATTCCAAGGTAACTTTCAACTACACATTATCCTTTATTTTTATAGTCATCATCTATGCTTGCAGAACTTAGCTCATTTGCAACCTGACCACTGTCTTAGTGATTGATCTATTACTATTGGTCAAGAAGGCTCACCTCATTCCAATGACTACACACCGTGCTGATTTTACTGCTGCTATGCTGTTCTTAAAATGCCTAGCTGGAACACACTTACATCTATGACCCATCTCTTATCCATGGCGACTTTCCCCAGCCACCTTCCAGCTAGGAGTGGTACAACCTAACTAAAACTAACACCCTCCAACAAATGCTTATAAATAATCCAATTACTAACAATCTAGAATTATAGAGGATCTAGCCAGCAACCAACATCTGGTATATTGCTTGGTAGAATTTGCTTTTCAAGAATTGGACCAATGTTATCCAATACATTTTCCTGTCACCTTTGCTATTTCCCATGAGTTCTCAAAAAAATATTCATAGTAGCTGTAAAATTATATCTGAAATTATTTCAGTATCCAAATATATCTCAGTAGCCCAAAATATTGAAATTATTCCAAGAATATAGATGTTATTTTACTGCCTTAGCCTTAAATATCCTTTATTTATTTATTTACTTATTTTTAGGATGGGGTCTCACTCTATCTCTCAGACTGGAGGGCAGAGACGCAACCACAGCTCAGCCTTCAGAGTAGTTGGGACTCCAGGTGTACACCACCATGCTTGGCTAAATTTTGTATTTTTTGTAGAGAAGGGGTCTTGCCATGTTGCACAGGCTGGACTTGGCCTCCCAAAGTGCTAGGATTACAGGCATGAGCCACTGCACCCAGCCAGATACCCTTTATTGATAACAGTTCAATTTTTTTCTAGTTTGAATGTGGATTCTTTGGCAGGGAAAATGTAAACAAAATAGGAGTTGAACAGTTTCACAAGGCATGACCTGTGTTTGCCATCCTCAGAGTACTAGTATTTCATATTCACTCAAATATTTATCCAGTATGAACTATGTTTCAGGCATCATTCCAGCCACAGATATAATTGTAAACAAAATAGACAAAATATCTAGACTTAATGGTACCTGCAATATGGTATTGCATGACGTGGATAAATTTTTCCT